>NC_056732.1:1869971869-1870157451 GCF_019279795.1 Protopterus annectens
CTTGTAAACACTGTGCTACTTGAGGGAAAGGTTAGAAACCTTTGAGCAAAAAAAAAATACATACTTTGCTGTAGGTAAACTACCTATACCAATGGTCTTCAAACCAGAAAGACCAGAAAAATGTACTGTTCAATAAAGATGCCATCAGAGGAAAAAGTAGGTAGAGACTATGAATCCACGAAGACTCTATCAGTCCTGCAGAGGCCTAGAGATGTTTAGTCTCATGTGGTCCCATCTTGTATACCCCAATGCTATAGAGATTGGCAATAGGACTGAATTGCCACTATGCAGGCTTTGGAGAGAGAGTTATAAGAATGTCCAAGCGGGACAGCAGTTTCCAGGCATGAACAAAAGTTGTCAGCCCCTCAATGATCTTGGTCATCCCATCCAAATTGTGAAAAATGTTAGAAATTCCAACAGTGGTCATGGGTAGTCAGCAGGGAGAGGCATGTTTTACACCTTCAGTAGGCAACATTCTAACTTCAAGTCAGCAAAGCAGACTTGACTGCTGAGGTCAGAGTGATTGTCTACCTCCCTCTCAGTTACAGATGTTTTCCAGAACAGTATGTTGTTGTTTAGCAAAGGATTAACCCCTACCATGCAACCTTCTGATTTAGGAGTGTCCTTTCCCCTGAATAAAACAAGGGACTCCCCATCTGATTCTTCAGGATTTGAACTTTATGGAGAAGATTTACATCATTCTTCCCAGATTGCTCATTAATGGCCTGTGATTCTTATGACAAGGAGACTGTCTCTTCTGGTTTGCTTTAAAATGTGCATTGTGTTGCTAGCTTAACTCTTACAGAGGAGATGTTTAAATGTGACTCAAAAAAGGTGTCAGAATTTAAGTAACAATATCTGCATATACCTATCTTAAGCATGGCTGAATCTGTGTACATAGCATTAAACACCCCCCCCCCCATCGGCCAGGTATATGATGACAACTTTGGATCAATGTCCCTAGCCTTAAACTTGCATTTGCCTGCTCCCAAAAAAAAATTGATAGCTTCTACAGAGTTAAGAAGCCTTTGAACACGTTTACTACAACCCAATGGCTAATCAAGGAACTGTTTCTTTGGAAGCCACAAGTGGATCTAATCTAGCCCCAAGTCGTAACACGCTTTCAAAAGATAAGGAAAGTAGGGCCCTGGACCACTTTAGAAAGAAAATACCTTTGCTGCACTGATATTTAAGTTAATTGTTGTTCATACATATATTATGTACAGAGAAAGTCATTTTAAATAAATTAAGGATTTGATGTTGGATATTGAGATAAAGCTTTAAAAAGAAGACTGTGCAGATTTACCCAGAGTATGTTTAAAGTTGTTAAGCACACTAAGTGCAGCTGTGATGCAGTACTGCATGTATGATGTAATACTGTTTAAAGTTGTTAAGCACACTAAGTGCAGCCATAATGCAGTGCTGCATGTATGATGCAGTACTGTTTAAAGTTGTTAAGCACACTAAGTGCAGCTGTGATGCAGTGCTACATGTAGGTTCATAGGTTGGTACTGGGCTATCTGCCCGAAGGCATATATTAGCCCAGCCACATTGTGCGGTATTCACCGCCCCTTTAGTAGTTCCCTAGACCCTTGTACTAGCAGCTAGTACCCTTGGCCCCTATCTAGTAGTGCTGTTGGTGTGATCCCCGGTGTGAACTTTCTGTTACCCATCCACTCATCAAGGTTCATAGGTTCACAGGTTCATACTAGGCTATCTGCCCTAGGGCATTTATAAGCCTAGCCAGAGTGTGTTTGGCTTTCGCCACCCATTTTAAATTAATTTTGCTATGCCCTTTTTCGAGGTTAGTATACTGTGCCTCTGTCTAACAGTGACACAGAAGTGATACCCAGGGTAAACCTACGATCCCCCATCCACTCATCAAGATTCCTCTTGAAGAGAGTCAATGAGGGACTCTGCCTAACCTGGACTGGGATTTTATTCCAGAGTGAAGGGAGCCTCTGGGTTATGAATCTGTCCCTCCAGCATGTCCTATTTATTTCAGTGCTGAGATTCAAGTCTCTCGAGCGCGTAGCTCGATGGGATTTGGATTTTCTGAGGTGCAGCATGTCCATTAATTCCGGGTTGGACATGGCTTTAAATGTCAGGCACAGATCGCCTCTGAGCAGGCGGTATGCCACTGAGTAGAGCTGGAGTTTCTTTAACCGGGCAGCATATGGCATCTGTTTGAGCCCTTTGATCCTGTTGGTGAGGTACTTTTGGGGTCTTTCCAGTTGCTGCAGGTGTCTGGTAAGGTACATCCCAAAAGGGGCATTGTACTCAATTATGGGCCTGATGAGGGATGAGTAAAGAGGCACGATTACCTCCCCTGATCTAGATGTGAATCCCTTCATGATTAGGTGGGCTATATAAAATGTTTTTCTAACCACTTTGGCCACGTGGTTGTCAAATGAGAGATTGCTATCAACTTGGGTCCCCAGGTCCCTAATTACTTCTTCGTACTTAATGGATTACCACCTATGTGGTAATTTGTGGGCACTTTGTTTTGCCAAAGGGATGACTATACACTTTTTGGCGTTTAGCTTGAGGCCATAGCTCTGGCACCAGTTGTCTGTTTCTATGAGGCCCTTTTGGAGGATGCTTGTGTCAGCTGGAGAGTCGATTATAGCACCCAGTTTGCAGTCATCTGCGAACTTGGTCAGCCACAGTCCTTCCGTGTTGGCCTGTACCTCCGAGAAATATATACCGAACAGGAGAGGTCCCAGGACTGAGCCTTGTGGGATGCCACTTGTAACTGGTTTGGAGTCTGACATGGCTCCAGCAATTCTAACCATGTGGGTTCTGTCCTTGAGCCAGTTTGCAACCCATCTAGTGACATAGAGGTTTATATTTAAGCTGGTGAGCTTATCTATAATGCCCTAGTGGGGTATTGTATCGAAGGCTTTTGGGAGGTCCAAGTAGGCTGTGTGGACCACCTTCCCCTCGTCAGTGGCCTTGATGACTGTTTCAAAGAAATCGACCAGGTTTAAGAGGCAGGATCTGCCCTTAAAGCCGAACTGGGTAGGATCCAGTGTCTGTAGGGCCCCAATATCTTTATTTATAAGGTCCATGATGATCCTTTCCATAGCTTTGCAGACCAAGCTAGTCAGGCTTATGGGGCAATAGTTTCCAGGATCCGTTGAGGCACCACCTTTATGGAGAAGGACCACTGTTGCTGTACACCACTCTTTGGGTACATATCCTGTGGTAAGGCTGAGATTGAACAGTAGTTTTATGTTTGGGTTCAGCTCTTCTTGGAGTTCATGTAGGACACAGCCCGGGACGCCATCTGGTCCCATTGATGCTGTGTTTTTTGCTTTGGAGAGGGCGGCTCTTACCTGAGCATCTGAGATGTCAGGGGGGCAGCACTCTGCTGGGATAGATATTTGCCCTTTTGGTGGGGGGGGAGAAGTTTGCGCTGAACCTGTCAGCTAGGATGTTGGCAATGTCTGTGGGTTCGGTGTATTTTTTGTCATTTTGGACTAATTCTGAGCATATCTGGGAATTCCCACCCAGGTTCCTAACATAACTAAAGAAAGCCTTGTGATTATCCTTAGTGTCCTGTGCAATTTTTCTCTCGAAGCTGGCCTTAGACGGTTTTATGAGTGCCCGTAGTTTTTTGCTAACACTGATCAGAGATGCCTTCCCTTTTTGGAATTTTGCTCTATCATGTAGTAGCTTCCTCCTTCTATTGTATAGTTTGTTTATGGCTGGGGTCCACCAGACAGGACGTCTGCCTTTGGAGGATTGGGTCTTGGTTTTATTTGGGATTGCATGATTCATGCATTCCTGAAGGTGTTCACAGAATGCGTTTATAAAGGATTCTGCGGTCTGGGCCGTATTTTCCACAGGCCCGGGGGCTTTGAAGGATTCCACCTCGGTTTTGAGGAGTGTGAAATTTGCTTTAGAGAAGTTTTTCACTGTGGTTTTCTGGGCAGGGGGTGGGGTCGGGATGTGAATATCCAGTGAGATTAGTTTATGGTCTGATCTTACCAGTGAGGGATACACTTCTGGTCTGGAGCATAAAGTCCTCATGTTGGTGATGATCAGGTCCAGTATGTTTTCCCCTCTTGTGGGAGTGGTAACAAGTTGTTCCATAGCATTTGAGTTTATAAATTCTAGGAGCCTTTGAGCTAGGGTGTTGGAGGTAGAGTAATGCTCCCAGTCTATGTTTGGGAAGTTGAAGTCACCCAATATAATGGTGTTTGGAGAGACCTTCATATTTTCCAGTGTTCTCAGGAAGGCCGAGTGGAGTTTCTGGGTTTGGGTGGGTGGTCTGTAGCAGGCCATAAACTGGAAAGCAGTTTTACCCACTGTTAATTGCACATGGATAGTCTCTGATGCTTCGTGCTGTGCCACCAACCTGGAGGTGTGGATATTTTTGATGAATATTGATACTCCCCCTCCTTTTCTGGTTCGGTCCAAGTTTTGGGGCCGAAAAGCATGGTATGAGGTATAACCTGGTAGTGTTGGGGTGCTCTCGGGAGCCTTGAACCAGGTTTCTGTTACTGCACAGATATCGATGTTCTGCATGCTAAGGAGAGTTTCGAGTGCATGCATCTTGAGGTTTAGACTTCTGGCATTGAGTAACATTACTCTTAGTTTCTTATCCCTTGTGATACCTATGGAGGTGGGTTGTCTTTTGAGCCTTGCCTAAAAAAGGCACTATGGGGGTAGCAAGAGCCTTTGCCAATATCCGAAAGCCCAGGGGTGGCAGGTGCAAGCCATCCCTAGCGAAGCATCGTGGCCTGTCGAGCATGTCATCCCAGGCTGATAGGCATTGGATCCCCTTTGAATTACACCAATACTTAAGCCAATTGTTGAAATTGATCATCTTGTCTTCATATTGTGGCATCATTCTTGGTGAGGGTAAGATGCTACTCAAGGTCAGGGTCATACCGGCCTGGGCCACATGCTCAGAGAGCTCCTCTGTCTCTTTTCATGTAGTCCAGGGAGGTATGTCTCAGGTCATTCACACCAGCATGGACAATGACTGAGTCATATTTGTACTTGCCTTGGAGTGACCTGAGTGCTTGTGTTATGTGGCAGATCCTAGCGCCTGACAGGCAGCTCACCGTGACCTTCTCCTTGTTCAGCCTGGTGAGCGGGACGTCAGTGTGCCTGATGATAGAGTCACCTATTACAAGTGTATCAGGTGTGTTGTTTAGCCTTAAGGGCTGTGACTGTTCGGCACACTGGCTTTGTGAGCTATGTGTTGCACATGATTTGTTTTGGGGTAGCGGTTGCTTGGGTGTCTGCTTTGGAGGTCTCTGCTGCTTAGACAGATTTTTATTTAGAGCCTCTGAGTATGTTTTTGTGTGTTTATGTGTTTGGTTCCTCTTGAAGAGTGATAGTGAGGGGCTCTGTCTTATGTAGATCGGGACCCTGTTCCATAGTAAGGGAAGTCTCTGCGAAGGGAATCTATCACTCCAGCATGTTCTATTCATTGTTGTGTTGAGGTTTATATCCCTAGAGCTTGTAGCTCGAGTAGATTTGGTTTTGCTAAGATGGAGCATGTTCAACAATTCTGGATTGGACATGGCTCTATACGTTAGACAGAGATCACCTCTGAGAAAGCGGTATGCAACACAGAACAGTCTTACCTTTTTCAAACGTGCTGCATAGGGCAACTGTTTGAGGCCAGTAATCCTCATTGGTTAGGTACCTCTGTGGTCTCTCCAGCTGCTGGAGATGTCTAGCCAGGTACATTCCAATTGGTGCATTGTACTCAATAATGGGTCTGATGAGGGAAGAGTAGAGGGGCACCATTACATCCTTAGATCTTGATGCGAACCCTTTCGTGATCAGATGGGTCACATAGAAGGATTTTCTAACCACTTTGGCAACATGGTTATCAAAGGAAAGCTGACTATCTACTTGGGTCCCTAGATCCCTTATTTCTTCTTCAGATTTCAGGGGATTACTTCCTATGTTGTAGTTTGCGGCTATTCTGTTTTTTCCAAAGTGGATTACTATGCATTTTTTTGCATTTAGCTTGAGACCATGGCTTTGACACCATGCATCAGTCTCATTTAGGCCCTTCTTGAGGATCTCCATGTTGGCCGGAGACTCTATTATAGCACCCAGTTTGCAGTCGTCCGCAAACTTAGTCAGCCACAGCCCTTCCATGCTTGCCTGTACTTCTGAGAAGTATATGCCAAACAGGAGGGGCCCCAGGACAGAGCCCTGAGGTACACCACTCATTACTGGTCTGGATTCGGACATAGATCCCGCTACTCTTACTTTATGGGATCTGTCTGAGAGCCAATTTGCGATCCATCTTGTGACGTAAGGGTTTATGCCTAGGCTGGTGAGCTTATCAATAATACCTGAATGGGGAATGGTGTTGCATGCTTTAGCAAGGTCACGGTAAGCCGTATGTACCTCCTTTCCCTTATCTATAGCCTGAGTACCTTGAACCTGGTTCAAGGCTCCTGAGAGCACCCCAGCACTATCAGGTTATACCTCATATCATGCGTTCCGGCCCCAAAATCCGGACCGAACTACAAAAGGAGGGGGAGTATCCATATTCATAAAGGATACCCACACCTCCAGGTTAGTGGCAATGCACGAAGCATCGGAGACCATCCAGGTGCAATTAACCATAGGTAAAACTGCCCTACAGTTTGTAACATGCTACAGACCACCTTCTCAAACTCAGGAAACCCACACAGCCTTCCTGAAGACACTGGAGAGTATAAATGTCTCTCCAAACACCATCATATTGGGTGACTTCAACTACCCAAACATAGACTGGGAACATTACTCAAGCCCCGACACCCTAGCCCAAAGGTTCCTTGAGTTCATAAACTCAAATGCTATGGAACAACTAGTCACCATTCCCACAAGAGGAGAAAATATACTAGACCTGATCATCACAAACATGGGGACAAAATGCTCCGCACCGGAAGTATATCCCTCATTGGTGAGATCAGAACATAAATTAATCTCACTGGAGATCCACATCCCGCCCCCACCCCCAGCAAAAAAGACCACAGTGAAGAACTTCTCAAAAGCAAACTTCACACTTCTTAAGACTGGAGTGGTATCCTTCAAGGCCCCCGAGCCAGTGGAAACCACAACCCATGCTGCTGAAACCCTTACAAATGCCTTCTACGAGCACCTCCAGGAATGTATGGATCAAGCAATCCCTAATAAAATCAAGACCTTTTCCACCAAAGGCAGGCGCCGGTCTGGTGGACTCCAGCCATAAACAAACTCTACAACAAGAGGAGAAAGCTACTACATGACAGAGCAAAATCCCTAAATGGGAAGGCATCTCTGATCAATACTAGCAAAAAACTACGATCACTCATAAAATCATCCAAGGCCAACTTTGAGAGAAAAATCGCTAATGACATAAAAGACAATCATAAAGCCTTCTTTAGCTATGTTAGAAACCTGGGTGGAAACTCCCAGATATGCTCAGAATTAGTCCAAAATGATACAAAAATCACTGAACCCACAGACATTGCCAACATACTGGCAGACAGGTTCAGTGCAAATTTATCCCCTCCCTCCCCCCCCAAAAGGAGAAATATCTATCCCACCAGAGTCTAGCCTCCCAAACATCTCAGATGCCCAGGTGAGAGCTGCTCTCTCTAAAGCAAAAAACACAGCATCAATGGGACCGGACGGTGACCCCGGCTGTGTGCTACACGAACTCAATGAGGAACTAAACCCACACATAAGGCTGCTGTGTAATCTTAGCCTTACTACAGGATACGTACCCAAAGAATGGCGTACGGCAACTGTGGTCCCACTCCACAAAGGCGGTGCTTCTACGGACCCTGGAAATTACCGCCCCATAAGCTTGATGAGCCTTGTCTGCAAAGCTATGGAGAGGATCATAATGGAACTCATAAATAAAGACATTGGGGACCTACAGACACTGGATCCTACCCAATTTGGCTTTGTCAAGGGCAGATCCTGCCTCTTGAACTTGGTCGACTTTTTCGAAACAGTCACTAAGGCCATTGATGAGGGTAAGGCAGTTCACACGGCCTACCTTGACCTAGCAAAAGCATTCGACACAATACCCCACTTGGGCATCATAGAAAAGCTCACCAGCTTAGATGTAAACCCATATGTCACAAGATGGGTTGCAAACTGGCTCAAGGACAGAACACACAGGGTTAGAGTTGCTGGTGCCATCTCAGACTCTAAGCCGGTCACGAGCGGTGTCCCACAGGGCTCAGTCCTGGGCCCCCTCTTGTTCGGCATTTATTTTTCTGGAGTGCAGGCAAACATAGGGGGATTGTGGCTGACAAAATTTGCAGATGACTGCAAACTGGGCACCATAATTGACACTCCATCAGACACAGACATCCTCCAGAAAGGTCTCATAGAAATGGATAACTGGTGCCAGAGCCATGGCCTTAAGCTAAATGCCAAAAAATGTATAGTCATACCCTTTGGGAAAAACAAGGTAACCCCTAATTACCACATAGGTGGTAATCCATTAAACATGGAAGAAGTTATCAGGGACCTGGGGACCCAAGTTGACAGTAACCTCTCTTTGACACTCACATTGCCAAAGTGGTTAGGAAGACCTTCTACATTGCCCACCTGATCATGAAGGGATTCACATCCAGATCAGGAGAGGTCATTGTACCCCTGTACTCTTCACTTATCAGACCAATGATTGAGTACAATGCCCCATTCGAATGTACCTTACCCGACACCTGCAGCAGTTGGAAAGACCCCAAAAGTTCCTCACCAAAAGGATAAAGGGGCTCAAACATATGTCATACGATGCCCAACTGAAGAAACTCCAGCTCTATTCAGTCGCATACCGTCTGCTCAGAGGTGATCTGTGCCTGACATACAAGGCCATGTCCAACCCGGAATTAATGGACATGCTCCACCTCAAAAATCCAAATCCACCAGAGCCACGAGAGCAAGAGACTTAAACCTCAACACGGATATAAATAGGACGTGCTGGAGGGACAGATTCATCACCCAGAGACTCCCTACACTATGGAACAGAATCCCAGTCCATGTGAGGCAGAGCCCCTCACTGACTCTGTTCAAGAGAAATCTTGACGAGTGGATGGGAGATCGTAGGTTTACCCCGGGAATCATCTCTGTATCACTGCTGGACAGAGGCACAGCAAACTAATGGGTATAGTATTCACATCCTAAGGGGTGGTGAAAGCCACACACACTCTGGCTAGGCTTATAAATGCCCTAGGGCAGATAGCCTAGTATGAACCTATGAACCTATGAGTAACTGTCTCAAAGAAATCCACCAGGTTCAGGAGGCATGATCTGCCCTTGACAAAGCCAAACTGTGTGGGGTCCAGCGACTGGAGTTTCCCAATCTCTCCATTTATGTGTTCCATAATGATTTGCTCCATAGCCTTACAGATCAGACGGGTCAGGCTTATTGCTCAGTAGTTCCCAGGGACAGTTGTGGCCCCACCCTTGTGTAGCGGGACCACTGTTGCCATGCGCCATTCTATGGGCACATATCCTGTGGAGAGGCTGAGACTGAACAGGGTATTAAGATGGGGGGTTAATTCCTTTTGGAGCTTGCGTATGACACAGCCTGGGACACCATCTGGTCCCATGGAGGCAGTGTTTTTAGCTTTAGATAGAGCCTTGTTAACCAACGTATCAGTAATAATTGGACTTACACAATCCCCTGGAATGGTAATAGGCCCTGTAGGTGGTGAGGGGGGGGAGAAATTTGCACTGAACCTGTCAGCCAAGATGGTGGCAATGTCAGAAGCCTCAGTGTACTTTGTTCCATTTTGTACTAGCTCAGAACAGACCTGAGCGTTGCCATTTAGGTTTTTGACGTAGCCATAGAAGGCCTTATGGTTATCCTTGGCATCCTTGGCAACTTTCTTTTCAAAATTAGCTTTAGTTGACTTGATGAGGGCCCTCAATTTCTTACTAATGCTGATCAGGGATGATTTTTCTACTTGAGATTTGGCCTTTTTTTGTATAAGTCTCCTCCTTTTATTGTAAAGTTTGCTTATGGCCGGGGTCCACAAGACTGGTTTCTTCTTGCTTGAGGAAGGAGTCTTGGTTTTATTTGGGATAGCATGGTCCATGCAATCCTGAAGATGCATATAGAGTGTCTTGGTGTAGGATTCCGCATCCTGGATATCATTATCCTTCTGCAAGGGAATAGTGAAGCTTTCCACTTTGGATGCAAGTAGTTTGAAGTTTACTTTGGAAAGGTTTCTGACTATGCTTTCTTTAACTGGGGGAGGTGGAGGGGTGAGGTTGTCCAGGATTATCAATTTGTGGTCGGATCTGACCAAGGAGGGAGTGATAATGGGTGTGGTACAATGGGCGCCCATATTTGTGATGATTAAATCCAGTATGTTTTCCCCTCTAATGTGGGAACATACTAGTTGTTCAAGGGCATTTGAATTTATAAATTCTATGAATCGCTGAGCATAGGAGTTGGAACATTGGTAGTTCGCCCAGTCTATACCAGGGTAGTTGAAATCACCCAAGATTATGGTGTTGGGTAGGATCTTTATATTTTCCAATGTCTCAAGGAATGCAGAGTGAGCATCTTGGGACATGGTGGGTGATCTATAACTGGCTACGACTTGAAATGTGGTTTTGCCTGCTGATAGTTGTGCATGGATGATCTCTGGGGCATCACGCTGCACTACTAACCTGGAGATATGGATATTCTTGATGAATATGGATACACCTCCACCCTTTGTACTGCGATCCAGTAACTGAGGCCGGAAGGTATGATATGAATTGTAACCTGGCAGTGCTGGGGTGCTCTCTTGAGCCTTGAACCAGGTTTCCGTCACTGCACAAACATCGATTTTCTCCATGCTGAGGAGAGCCTCGAGTGTGTGCATTTTGAGGTTGAGACTTCTGGTGTTGAGTAGCATTACCCTTTGTTTTTGGTTACCTGTGCTGCTTACGGTGGTTGGTTTGTCCTTTGAGCCTTGCCTAAAAAAGGCACTATGGGGACAGCAAGAGCCTTGACCAGTATTCAAAAACCTAGGGGTGACAGGTGCAACCCATCTCTGGCAAAACAGCGAGGCTTGTCTATCATGTCATTCCAGGCAGACAGACACTGGATCCCCTTAGAATGACACCAGAAGCTTAGCCAGTTGTTGAAATTGATCATTTTGTCTTTGTATTATGGTATAATTCTAGGTGAAGGTAGTATGCTACTCAAGGTCAGGGTCATACCAGCTTGGGCTACATGATCAGAGAGCTCCTCAATGTCTCTTTTCATGTAGTCCAGGGAGGTACGTCTTAGATCATTCACACCAACATGTATAATGACAGCGTCATACTTGTACTTGTTCTGGAGTGACCTAAGTGCCTGCGTTATGTGGCGGATCCGAGCACCCGACAGGCTGCTGACAGTGACCTTCTCCTTGTTCAGCCTGGTGAGTGGAACATCTGTGTGCCTTACTATAGAGTCTCCTATTACTAGCTTGTTAGGTATGGTGTTTTGCCTTAAGGGCTGTTGTGAGGCACACTGCTGAGGTGAATTATGTGTTTTCTGGCTTGTGTTTGGGGGTGCAGGTTGCTTGCTTGTCTGCTTTGGAGGGCACTGTTTCTTTTCCAGATTGGTACCTAGTGCCTCCGAATATGTTTTTGTGTATCTATGCGTATGTTTTGCCGGTGCTTGTTTTGTAGATTCATGTGTGACAGGTGGTGTGATGCAGGTGTGTCCCTTATCCTCTTGACTGTCTGTTACAGTCATGGGTTGAGAGCACTTAGCCTCCAGTCTGGCTGTGTATTTGCATCTCTCACAAGTGTTTGTGTCTAGAGGTAAGAGAAGAGGGTTGTCTGTATACATGAGGCAGTTGTGACATTGCCTCAGGATGCCCAATTCCACCAGATGAACTGGAGAGTACACCTGAAGCTGATCTCTGGACATGCTTTGAAGAGTAAATTGAACTTAAGTCCTGTAGATGATCGAGGGTCTTATGCTATATTATAATAGTGCTGTCTAGGAAATTTGGAGAATAATAGTGCTGTCTAGGAGATTAGGACAAGTGATGATTTCTGTTTTGCAAGTGCTGCAATAAGAGCAGCTGATCTGAAGCACTTGAGTTGAGGCTTGCCTAGTTCTAAGGGAAAATTTACAGCGCAGACTTTGTGGGGCTGGGAATAGTATACCCCAGCTAACTGGCGCTGCCCGACGCTGCTCTGTGCACAAGACCACGCAAAAAGAGAGTTGCAGGGTTTTTCCTCTAGATAAGTGAGGAAAGTGAGTACAAGAGCTGTTTTTCTCTAAGCAAGTGAGAAAAGTAAGTACAAAAACTGTTTTCCTCTAGGTAATAAGGAAGATAGAGTGCTATAGTAATTAGTAGCTTATTTAGTGCTTACAAGTTCTGAACAAGTGCTGAGCATGAACAAGCAAATTTAAGTGCTAAAACTAAGAATCTGTATCTGCACTAGACGAGTTACAGGACAGAAACAAGTGCAAGTGCAGGCTTTCAAATCAGAACGTTGAGAGAGATGGAAGAGATTGCCCAAATGGCCAATAACTACAAATTCTGGGCCAGAACCACTACTTATGTGGTAGACAGGTTACCTAGTGCTTACCACTCCCACTGATAAGCTAGAAGGCTTCCCTCCAACACAGAAAGGCTTGGGGGACTCAGAAGCTTACATACAGTCCTGGATACAGCAAATCTGTATTTGGAACACTAGTTACAGGAAAGGTAGGAAACAGGCTTACAGTTTTTTTTTACAGAAAAGTAGTAAAAACAGTAGTAAAAAACAATTCACATGCAGTGCAAGCTAGTACATTTGAGTATGCAGCAAAATTAGACCAAACATAATTTATAAAATGCAATTAAATTAAAAAGGACTAAAAGCAAGTGCAGAAAGAGTTTATTAGGTAGAATGTGGTAAAGAGATGGGACAGGGGAGTGTCCCAGATCAAATCTACAGTGGGACGGGCAACTGCGAAAGCCACCAAATTTAAACTACAAACCAAAAATAGGGAGGGTGGGTGGGACAAACCAGTTTCAACAGATATCTAAGCAAAAACTAACAATACAAACTTTAAAACAAAAAAAATATTCTCAGCTCTGTATATTTGCCGATCAGTCTCTCAGAACAGTGAGACAACAGTTTCAACACAGATCTAAGCAACAATTAAACTCTATAACCAAAAAATATACTCAGCTCTGTATAATTGCAGATAATATGTAAGGCAGTCTCTCAGAACACAGGTTTCAGCAATTTGAATGCAGCTGTTACTATGCCAACTGAAGACACAGCAGAAAATGGGGGTGGGGTGGGGAAAACAGTTTCAACAGAGATCTAAGCAAAAACTAACAGTAGAAACTTTAAAACCAAAAAAATATTCTCAGCTCTGTATATTTGCCGATCAGTCTCTCAGAACAGTGAGACAACAGTTTCAACACAGATCTTAGCAACAATTAAACTCTATAACCAAAAAAAATATACTCAGCTCTTATTAATTGCAGATAATATGTAAGGCAGTCTCTCAGAACACAGGTTTCAGCAATTTCATTTTCAATATATGATGCAATACTGCAGTGCCTGCAGTAGATGATCATTCACTGGACTAAAATTCACAGAATTTATCTGATCAGATTGCATTCTGTGCCTGGAGGCATGGCCAAGATGTGTTCAGAGTAACAGCATTTCTCTTCAGCTCTGTCTACACTAATTTTCTCTGACAGGATTTTCAAAATATATCTATCAGAATTTTGGTTAATTTTTAATCTATTGGTACTTTATACCTTATACAAGGACAGTATAAAAAATCTTTTTGATAATTTTATTTTTTCCTTTCAAAAACCATCAGAGATCTGCTGAATTACATCAGTCAACAAAATGAGCTTCAACAGGGGTTGGGAGGGTGGCTTAATGGCTAAGGTATTTGCCTTACAAACACAAGGTGCAGGGTTTGAGTCTCAGAAGGGATAATTGGCTAAGCTTAATGGCTCGCAAGGGCAGTTTGCTTAGTACTAAACTATGAACTATGAACTATGAACAAATCTTCTCATCAGGACACAACTTTCAAAATTGAATTACAATCCTTGTTAACCAACATTCAAGAACTAACAAAATGGGTAGAATAGATCTGAAATTGGATAGTTTTAAGGAGAGCTGTAATAAACAAATGAACATTCTACATGAAGATTTAAAACAACAAAAAGAACAGATTTCAGGTATGGAAATAGCCCTAAATGATATGGATTCTAGGCTCCAGGAAGGTGAGCATAATACTGAATTCCTTTTAAAGCAAAATACTCACCTTTTGTCTAAAATAGATGATCTAGAAAACAGGTCACGTCGTAATAATATCAGAATCTTTGGATTGCCAGAAAAAATAGAAGGTGATAGTATGGAAAAGTTCTTGTCTTCATGGCTACCTGAAATACTAGAACTACCTGAAGCTCTTTCATATGGTATCAAAAGAGCACACAAGTCTATGGTCTCATCTAAAAATAGCACAAGTAATTCTGCAAAATCTGTGATTGTAAAATTCCTTTCCTGACATGATAAAGAAATTGTCTTAAAGACTGCACGGGCAAAATCTCAAATTAAAATAAAAGACAATATAGTTCATTTTGATAATGACTATTGTCCTGTGGTAATTACAAAAAGAAAAGTTTTCCTGCCATTGACAAGAGAACTTAAAAAAATCAAATAAAATCTCATCTACCATTTCCTACAAGATTGAAAATATTCTACCAGAGTACATCTAAAATTATTTGAAGATCTGGACAGTGCACTTACTTTTGTTAAATCTAACAAACTTTTAGACAGAATTGAAGAAATGGATTGGGCCAATTCTAACTTAAAGAGATTAGCCGAAAATGGAACCTGGAAAACTTATGAGCATAAGAAGAGGTTAAGAAAATAAAAGTCCTGCTTTTATTTGTCTCTATCCACATTAGATACCTTTATTTATTTATTTATTTATTTATTTATTTTTTGTTTGGTTTTTTTGTTTTGTTTTGTTCTAAACATACTAATGACCCATAAGGTCAGTGAAAGTGAAAACTGGAACAACAGGTAAGATTTTACCACTGTTTATTATAATTTTTCAAGTTAGTCTTTCCTGTTATATTTGATGCATATTATGTATAGTTTAGTTGCTTCTTATTAGATAGGTATGGGTTATTGCTTAAATTAATTAAAATAATCAATTAATTGTTTTGGTACCTATTTTTAAGAATAAGGGTGATGTGCAGAGTTGTATTAACTATAGAAGGATAAAACTGATCAGTCACAGCTTGTAGTTATGGGAAAGAGTAGTGGAAGCTAGGTTAAGAAGGGAGGTGATTATTAGCAATCAGCAGTATGGTTTTGTGCTGGGAAAGAGCACTACAGATGTGATGTTTGCTCTGAGAGTGTTAATGGAGAAATTTAGAGAAGGTCAGCAGGAGTTGCATTGTGTCTTTGTGGACTTGGAGAAAGCATATGATAGGGTGCCTAGAGAGGAGTTGTGGTATTGTATTAGGAAGTCAGGAGTGGCAGAGAAGTATGTAAGAGTGGTACAGGATATGTACAAGGGTAGTGTGTCAGTGGGAAAGTGTGCAGTGGGAGTGACAGATCTTTTTAAGGTGGAGGTGGGATTACATCAAGGATCAGCTCTGAGCCCTTTCTTATTTGCAGTGGTGATGGACAGGTTGACAGATGAGATCACACAGGAAGCCTCATGGACTATGATGTTTGCAGATGACATTGTGATCTGTAGTGAGAGTAGGGACCAGGTTGAGGAGACCCTGGAGAGGTGGAGATATGCTCTAGAGAGGAGAGGAATGAAGGTCAGCAGGACTAAGACAGAATTTGTGTGCGTGAATGAGAGGGAGGATAGAGGAATGGTAAGGATGCAGGGAGTAGAGGTGGCGATGGTGGATGAGTTTAAGTACTTGGGATTAACAGTTCAGAGTAATGGTGAGTGTGGAAGAGAGGTGAAGAAGAGAGTACAGGCAGGGTGGAATGGGTGGAGAAGAGTGTCAGGAGTGATTTGTGACAGACGGGTACCAGTAAGAGTGAAAGGGAAGGTCTACAAGAAGGTAGTGAGACCAGCTATGTTATATGGGTTGGAGACTGACATTGACAAAAAGGCAGGAGTCAGAGCTGGAAGTGGTAGAGTTAAAGATTTTAAGATTTGCACTGGGTGTGACAAGGATGGACAGGATTAGGAATCAGTATATTCGAGGGTCAGCTCAGGTGGACACTTTGGAGACAAAGTCAGAGAAGCGAGATTGCGTTGGTTTGGACATGTGCTGAGGAGGGATGATGGGTATATTGGGAAAAGGATGTTAAGGATGGAGCTGCCAGGTAAGAGGAAAAGAGGAAGGCCTAAGATAAGGTTTATGGAAGTGGTGAGAGAGGACATGCAGGTGGTTGGTGTGACAGAGCAAGATGCAGAGGACAGGAAGAAATGGAAACAGATGATCCGCTGTGGCGACCCCTAACGGGAACAGCCGAAAGAGAAGAAGAAGATGGGTTATTGCTTAAACATAGTTATTATTGTAGACCAACTGTTGCTTTTTGTATTGGAGTTTAGATATATTTATGGGATGCAACTTTATTTGGATAAATATCTTTTCTGTTAACATGTCTCATTGATTGGGTGCTTATGCTTAAGTTCATATTGTATTGATAGTGAGCGATTATATTGTCCTTGAGGAGTCTCTGTAGATATGATTTTGGTTTGTGTATAAAGTTATTTTAAGCATAATATTTCTCTTGATAATGTCTGTAGCTGTTTTAAATATAAATATTGTTGTTGGTAGTGCCCGGAGCTAATATAAAGCATAATATGTTACTGTTGATAATGTCCGGACTGAATTTGAATTTAAAGGTTGCTGTTAGAAATGTCCGAAGCTGTTTTAAACACAAATGTTGCTGTAGGAAATGTACAGAGCTGTTTTGTGCATGGGGTCGATGTTGGTGCTGTTGGTGTCTCCCTCTCTTTGTTATATTTGTTTATGCTTGTTTTTTGTGTTTTTTTCTCTTCTTTCCTTGTTGACTGATTTGTATATTTGGTGATGAATTGTTGTGTTGCTCCATTTGTTTGTAGTTGAAATTATGGTGTTTTGTTGATTACAGTGTTGGCCTCTTGTCTGGAGAGGCCGTTTGGAAGTATTTGCGATTTTGCGATGGCTTTCTTGATTGCTGAACAGACAGGGACTGTTGCATCACTAGTTGCGAGCTGCATCAGCAGCTCAAGTTATCCTAAAGTTAAAAGAGTCTCTTAGTCACTATTTCCCACTGATAATTTAAAAGCCTGCAGTTAATCAGCTCCAGCTCAAGACCTACCTCACGAATGGTCTTCTAATCTGGACGGTCTTCCTCTAATTATAACATGATTGTTGCCATGGAAACCTCAGATCCTTAAACCGGAAGCAAAGCGTCAGAGGCTTCAGAACACTCAAATGCTTCAAAAAAGCAACGGAGCTTAAGTATTAACGCAAATAGAGTGCGAAGTGTCATAATTATTTGTGTGTTAACAAAAAACTTTTTCTAACTCTAATGGAGTTATGCACACAACAAAGTAGAGTTGTGTCACAGCAGGTTTGACTAAGAAAGTTGGGGAATAATTAAATTTTATGGTTGTAAGCGACGTTCATCATTGCTTCAATGAGCTCCAAAATATTATATTGTGATACAGATCCAGTAGCCTTATTTACATCCTTAGCAAAGGACAGATACTCAATCTTTCATCTAACTTTTCATGGGCTGTAATCATAAAAAGCAAAGATGCTTGGAAGAATATTGGGTAACGGGCAGATGAATCATGTGTCCTGACAGAGTGCTCTTCAAACTATCTGGAGATATACAGAGCTGAGTATATTTTTCTGGCACTTCAGAGTTGTGTACTGGTAATTGTTGTTTGACTAATTTTATATCATTGCTGGCTGACTTCAGAGTTGTCCACTGTTATTTTTGCTTCACTGTATAGTTTTTCAGATCTCTGCTGAAGGTGTTGGTTTTCCCCTAACCACTCTCAATATTCTTGTGTTGTTAAATTTGGAGCCTTTTATAGTTGCCCACCCCCACTGTAGATTTGATCTGGGACACTCCCCCAGTCCCATCTCTTTACCTCATTCTACCTAATAGACACCTTTTGCATTGTTTTTAGTAATTTTTAATTTAATTGCATTTTTTAAAATGTTTGGTCTAACATTGCTACATACTCAAGTGTGCTAGCTTGCACTGCATTTGAATTGTTTTGACTGCTATTTTAGCTACTTTTCTGTGTATATATAAAAAAAATACCTTTCCTGTAACTAGTGTAGTCCAGATTCAGATTTGCTGTATCCAGGACTGTATGTAAGCTTCTGAGCCCCCACAAGCTTTCTTTGTTGGTGGGAAGCCTTCTAGCTTATCAGTGGGAGTGGTAAGCACTAGGTAACCTATCTACCACATAAGGAGTGGTTCTGGCCCAGAAATTGTAGTTACTGGCCGTTTGGGCAGTTTTTCCATCTCTCTCAACTTTCTGATTTAAAAGCCCGCATTTGCACTTGTTTCCCCCTTTCCTGTAACTAGTTTAGTCCAGATACAGATTCTTACTTTTAGCACTTGAATTTTCTGTTTCGTGATCAGCACTTGTAAGAACTAAATAACCTACTAATTACTACAGCTCTCAACCTTCCTTATTACCTAGAGGAAAACAGTTTTGCTACTTACTTTCCTCACTTGCTTAGAGAAAAACAGCTCTTGTACTCACTTTCCTCACTTATCTAGAGGAAAATAGTTTTTTTATTCAGGCATGTCCAAGGGTCAGCTCCCAGTGTTCTCTCCTGTCTATCTGATGAATCTGGGCATCTTGAGGCAATGTAGAAATTGCCTCATGTACACAGACAACCCTCTCCTCCTACCACCCAATGCTACAACCTGTGAGAGATGCACTTATCTAGCCAAACTGGAGGTAAAGCTCTCTCCAATGAAGACTGAACTTGACAGTCAAGAGGAGAAGGTAAACACTTGCACCACACCACACTCATCACATAGTCTCACCAAATCTACACCACCAAAATCCACACATAGAAACACAAAAACATTTGCAGAGGCTCTCAATAATAATCTGCTCAAGCAACAGAGACCTCCAAAGCAGAAATGCAATCAACCTCCACCCCCCCCCCCAATACAAGCCAAATGACACATAGCCTGCAGACTCGGTGTGCCACTCAACCACAGCCAATAAGACAAAACAACGTACCTAACACACTAGTCATAGGTGACTCTATAGTCAGGCACACTGATGTCCCATTCACCAGGCTAAACAAGGAGAAGGTTACTGTCAGCTGCCTGTCGGGTGCCAGGATCCGCCACATAACCCACACACTCAGGTCACTCCACAACAAGTACAAATATGATTCTGTCATTGTCCATGTTGGTGTGAACGACCTGAGACGTACCTCCCTGGACTACATGAAAAGAGACATGGAAGAGCTCTCCGATCTTGTAGCCCAGGCAGGTATGACCCTAGCCCTGAGTAGCATTCTGCCATCACCCAGAATGATGCAGCAGTACAAGGACAAAATGATTGACTTCAACAATTGGCTAAGCTTCTGGTGTCATTCTAAAGGGATGCAGTATCTGCCTGCCTGGGATGACATGGTTGACAGACCACGATGCTTTGCCAGAGATGGCCTGCACCTGTCACTCCTGGGATTCCGGATACTGGTTAAGGTTCTTGCCGCCCCTATAGTGCCTTTTTTAGGCAAGGTTCAAATGACAAATTCACCACCGTAACAGGAACAGGCAAGCAAAAACTGAGGGTGATGCTACTCAATGCTAGAAGTCTAAATCTCAAAATGCACTCACACGAGGCACTCCTTAAAATGGAGAACATCGATATCTGTGCAGTGACTGAGACCTGGTTCAAGGCTCCAGAGAGCACCCCTGCACTACCAGGTTAGAACTCATACCACACTTTTCGGCCATTTAACCTGGACCGGAACACCAAAGGCGGAAGTGTGTCCATATTCATTAAGGAAATCCACACCTCCAGGCTAGTTGCTCAGCATAATGCAGCCGAGGTTATCCAAGTGCAACTAACTCTGGGCAAAACTGCAATCCAAATTGTAGCTTGCTACAGATCACCCACCATGCCCCAGGATTCCCACTCCTCTTTTCTTGATCTACTGGAAAATATTAGGGTACAACCAAGCACCCTAATAATGGGTGATTTTAACTACCCCACCATTAACTGGGAAAACTACTCCTGTACCAACTCCTTCACTCAACGCTTTCTGGAATTCAAAAAATCCAATGCCCTGGATCAACTTATCCACACCCCCACCAGGGGCAACAATATCCTAGATCTAGTCATTACCAACATGAGTGACCGGTGTTCCACACCTGAAATCAACGCCTAATTGGTCCGACCCAACCATAAGCTAATTACCGTAGATATCCACATCCTGCCCCCACCCCCCATTAAGGAAACCATGGTAAAAAATTTCTCCAAAGCCACCTTCATGCTTCTTAAGACAGAAGTGTTGAACTTCATGACACCCATGCAGATAGACAATACAGTTACGACTATTGAATCCTACACAATTGCACTTTATAAGCACTTACATGAGTGCATGGATCGTGCTATCCCAAACTGAACCAAGACGCTATCCTCCAAAAAAAGGAAGCCAATCTGATGGTCCCCTGCCATAAAGAAACTGTACAACAGTAGGAAGAAACTGTTGCAAAAGAAAGTAAAATCCCATGAGTGGAGGAGCTCCCTGGTCAGCCTCAGTAAGAAGCTGCGATCCCTGATAAAATCCTCCAAAGCTAATTACGAAAACAAAATCGCCACTGATTCTAAAGACAACCACAAAGCATTCTATAGCTATGTCAAGAATCTCAAAGGCAACACTCAGATCTGCTCTGAGTTACAGCACAATGGCACTAAATATACAGGCCCAACTGATATTGCCAACATCCTGGCAGATAGGTTCAGTGCTAACTTTACCCCCCCTCACCCCCTAAAGAGCCTATCTCTATACTGGAAGAATGCAAAGTTCTTGTAATCACAACTGCACAGGTAAAAAACACACTCTCCAAAGCCAAGAACACAGCCTCCATGGGACCAGACAACATCCCAGGCTGCGTTCTACATGAAATACAGAACGAACTGGCACCCCACCTAAGTACCATGTTCAATCATAGCCTCACCTCAGGCTTTGTGACTGCTGAATGGCGCACAGCAATGGTTATCCCACTCCACAAGGGGGGTGCCACCATGGACCCCGGGAACTACCGCCCCATTAGCCTGACAAGCCTGGTCTGCAAGGCCGTGGAATGTATCATCATGGAACTTATAACAAAGACATTGGTAATCTCCAAACTTTGGACCCCACCCAGTTCGGGTTTGTAAAAGGCAGATCATGCCTCCTAAACCTGATAGACTTCTTTGAAGCAGTCACCAAAGCAGTAGACAAGGGTAAGGTGGTTCACACAGCCTATCTCGATCTTGCCAAGGCTTTTGACACCATCCCCTACTCTGGAATTATAGAT
Source organism: Protopterus annectens (assembly GCF_019279795.1). Lineage (NCBI taxonomy): Eukaryota > Metazoa > Chordata > Ceratodontiformes > Protopteridae > Protopterus > Protopterus annectens. Next base: position 1,869,993,332 of record NC_056732.1, read on the forward strand.
AAACTCACTAAACTAGGTATAAATCCCTATGTCACAAGACGGGTTGCCAACTGGCTCACTGGCAGAACCCACACTGTGAAAGTAGCAGACTCCAAATCAGACTTCAGACCAGTGACAAGTGGAGTACCACAGGGTTCAGTCCTGGGTCCTCTCCTGTTTGGTATCTACCTCTCTGAAGTACAGGCTAACACAGAAGGTCTTTGGCTAATGAAGTTCGCAGATGACTGCAAACTAGGAGCCATAATCGAAACTTCTAACGATGTGGACATGTTACAAAAGGACCTCACTGAGACAGATGCCTGGTGTCAAAGCCATGGCCCCAAGCTCAATGCCAAAAAGTGCATTGTCATCCCCTTTGGTAAAAACTCTGTACCCATGAACTACAACATAGGCGGTAGTATACTTAACACCGAAAGTGTGATAAGAGACCTTGGGACACAGGTGGACAGTTGTCTCTCCTTTGATAATCACATTGCCACAGTAGTCAGGAAATCCTTCTACGTGGCACACCTCATCACAAAAGGTTTCTCATCCAGAAAAAAGAGGTCATTGTTCCCCTCTACTCATCACTCATTAGACCCATTATAGAGTACAACGCCCCTTTTGGTATGTACCTCACAAGACATCTACAACAACTGGAAAGGCCACAGAAATACCTCACAAAGAGGATTACCGGCTTCAAACAGATGCTCATGAACCATCTCAAAAAACTCCAGCTTTACTCCGTCACATATCGCCTACTCAGAGGTGATCTCTGCCTAACATACAAAGCTATGTCAAACCCAGAGCTGTTGGACATGCTCCACTTAAAGAAATCCCAATCCCTTCGAGCTACACGCTCTAGGGACCTAAACCTCATCACCACAATAAACAGAACATGCCGGAGGGATAAATTCCTGTCCCAGAGACTTCCCATACTCTGGAATAAACTACCTATCTATATCAAACAAAGCTCCTCATTAGCACTCTTCAAGAAAAATCCTGATGATTGGATGGGAAATAGGAAATTCACCCCGGGGAACACCTCTGTGGCTCTGCTCGACAGTGGCACAGGAAAATAATTTTTTTGGGTGGCAAAAGCCAGGGTACCTTTTTGGCTGGGCTTGTGTAGGCCTCAGGGCCGATAGCCTAGTACCTATCTATGAACCTATGTGAAATCTGAATACTTCAGAGGTTTCAGTGTGAGACTACTTCTTTATGCAAACACAATAGACATTACTGAAAGTTTTTTTTTCCTTCTGCTTTAATTAATCTGACATTATCATTTAACAAATTTCTTTAAAAGCAATATGAACTTGGAAGGTCACCTTACAGTGTGTCATTCCTGTGTTACACATGTACTATGCGAATTTTACAGCCGCAAACATCTGGTTGCGGTGATAAAACAGCACCAAAAGCAATTTATATGAAACAAATGTTAAATATTTAGAAACATCCTGTTACAAGATCATCAAGATTAGGGTTGGGAGGGTGGCCTAATGGTTAAGGTATTTGTCTTACAAACACAAGGTGCAGGGTTTGAATCTCACAAGGGATAATTGGCTAGGCTTAAAATGGCTCGCAAGGGCAATTAGCTTAGTACTAATCTATGAACCTATGAAATATATATTACTTGTTATAGGCCAATAGATATATAGTTAACTAAATATCTGAATGGTTCTATTCTGTTTATTTCTTTCTTTCTTTTTTTTTTTTTTGAATAGTGTTGAACTCTTTTATAGTATGCCTCTCCAATGATTCATTTTATATATGCTGCGTCATACTGATTAAAACTGAGAAATCTCCTTACTCAGTTTAATACTTCTTCATTCTGTTATAAATTTTACCTATTTAAATGTATTTAAAACATATTTTTATTTATACATAATTATTCATCAAACATTGTAATATTAAATGTGTTTTAATTGTGGCAACACAGAGAGATACAACAAGAAAAGTTTTTGGTTTTAAACTAAATTAACCTTTCAATTAATTCATTAACCTAATCAATGTAATTAAGTGAATGGCATAAAAGCACTAGTAGTTTAAACAGCCCACATCTGAGGAAGTGATTTTTTAAAACGAAAATGTATGGTGGAGCGTTAATGTGCTGTGTTTCTGTGGAATAAAGTGAACTGAAGTGTGCTGAGCCATCCGTGGGTTTTTTTCACAATTTTTTTCACAATTTTCTAAGCTTTCCCTGCTCAGGGCTTTATTGTTTTGCCTGAAAAGCTGTTTCATTTTGTGGATTATAAATTTTACCTTGTTACATATATACAGTAACTTTTTATTTGTTTCGATTATGAGAATGTTACAAAAGTAAGTTTATCTATCTAATTAACAGAAGCTATCTTCTGAAAGGGAGGGAACAAAGAGTAGAAAAGGAATAGGGAGGACAAGATAGAAAAAAGGGGAAAAAAAAAGAATAAAAGAACAACTTGGTACAAATAAAGAGTTTGTTAGCCCTTTAGGATTTTAAAGATGTAATTTTCCAATATTCAATATGTTAATACCTATTTAACACTACTTCACTAATTGTCATGAGTATTTAAGAGTGTGATTAATGATTATAACTTGTGACAAATCTATTGTATTGTATGCAAATATAGCTGCATGTTTATGTGTTTTAATAAGCAGCAAAATAATAATTTTTCAGAGCATCTTAAAAGGATTAATAACATCATAAGGTTCTGGATGAACATAGTCAAGTAGAACGATGATGACTATGAACTCAAAATCTAGACAATAAACTGGGACTAAAATGAATAAGGAAAAGAAATAGCACATTGAATTGGTGGTTTGAACTGGTGAGAGCAACATTGTCATCAAACCATTTATGCTATGGATGAAAACTAAATTACTCATTATATTCTTAGCAATCAATTAGAAATAATTTTATTAACACCTCACTTATTCTTACAAGACCATTGTTAATGCATAAATACAATTAAAGTAAATAAAATTGTTTAAGTTATTACAAATGAGAGTAATCCATGCCTTCACTAGTAGATCATTAGTTATAATTTCTTCCTTTTTACCCTTAGATTATCATTTTAAGAAGCACAAATATGAAAGTTTTAGAATATTAATTTACATGTATTTATGATTTAGTTATGTACAATTTATCAGTTCCTCACTTATATGAAAATATATTATTTATAAAATGTTTTATCATTATTGTCATTTTACAATCATATCAACTATATGTTATGAGTACTTGTTATCAATACCTAGATTCATAGTGAGACTAATAGAATTTAAACTTACTTCTAGGATAGTTAATGTCATTTTCTCATAGACACGTAGTAACTACTTAATATAATAATGAAGGTTGATATGTGTATAAAATCTTTTTGGTGATAGTAGTTTATTTCACTTAAAGGTCATTGAAATAGGAGTATTTACCTATGTTAATAGAAAATATTTAATACTGCTAATCTTCAAAGTGATACTTTTTAAAACTGTATCATATTTGCCTTTTTCATACTTTTTCTGTTACTAATTTAATGATATTAGATATCTTGATTTTCTATAGAAGCTAAGCCTGATTTATTTAGATCGGAAATGTTTCTCTCAGACAGATGCTGATCAGAGGTTGTTACTAGACAAGGGGTTAATCTGAGTGATTATATGTCACTCGGATTAGGAGTATTATACTCCAGGATGGTTAAGGGTGGTTATGATGTTACTAGCTTATGTTATAAAAATTGGTTACAGCCTTTTTTGACATTCTTCACAATACAAAGTAATGATATAGTAATACACTGAAATTTTTCATATTTATTAGTATGCAGTCAGTCTAAAGTTTTCCTTCATATTCCTTTAATTCTTAACTGTAAGATATGTTTTTGGTCAAAATATGCCCTTTTCACAAATTTAACTCCTTATGACTTCATTAAAGAGTTTTTCTATTAATGTTAATGGATTAAATATCTCAAATAGGAGGGGAGGTTTATTCAAATATCTTAAATTACACAAAACCCAATTAATATTTTTACAAGAAACTCCATTAGAGATCAGAAGATATGTTTAGATTAGATATTAAATCATATTCAACATTAGTTAGTTCAGAACATCTTCAAAAGAAAAGCGGGGTAGCTATTTTGTAGAATAATACTTTGCCTTGCCCAAAGATTGCCAATACTTATAAAGATAATAGAGGAATGTTTTGTCTTGTCAAGGTTGAACTTAATAAGAAAATGTATACTTTAGTGAATTTATATTGGATACCAGGAATAGGTATCAATACAGTAAAACAATACATTGATCTTATAGTACAACATTCTAAGGGGTCCTTAATAGTAGCGGGGGATTTTAATTGTATTTTAGATAATAAAGAATCAACATCCCATAATAAAAGAAGGATTCAGCCAAATCATTAAAAGATTTTCTAGAAACATACCTTTTGAAAGATATTCATTCCTTTGCGGATTCTGATTTTTTAAACTATACTTTTTTTTCCCTATAGACATAGCACCTATTCAAAAATAGATTTTGGTTTGCAAATGACTTATTAAGCTCTTTAGTCAACACCAAGGATATTTTTTGTCCAATATCAGACCATAATTGAATAATATTTGAAATTTCAGTTAATTCAAACTACAATCACAGATAAGAAGACCTGCTTATATCACAAAGTTGAAATATTTTAAAGAATGTTTAACTTTGGAAACACAAAATTTTATAGAACTAAATAATAATAACCCCTCAGAAATTGTTGTGTGGGACGCCCTAAAAGCATATTTATATGGGAGAATTATTAATTGGTACCATATAAAAAGGAAAAGTTGGGATAAACCGTTATTAGAGATTCAACTTAAATTAGATTCATTGAAACATAATCAAGAGACAGTTATAAATAAAAATGACAAGAAAAGTGAAATAAATTCTTTGAATAATAAATATATTGAAACCCTAAATCATAAAAATGTGATTATTTTAAAGAAATATAATGTTTTAAAATTTTCTACTAATCCCAAAATCTTTAAACGTATTAGCAAATAAAACCAAAAGATTAAATAAACGGAATCATATAAATGAATTTTTTCCCCCTAGAAAGAAAAAGAAGGTTTCAGACATACAAAATATTCTGAGTTCAGAGAATTTTTTATTAATATTAATCAACAACCAAAAGTAATAGATTCTAACCAAGAAATTAAAACCTTTAACAGATTTACTAAAAAAAGACTCCCAAATGAACAAGCTAATTCTATAATTAAACATATTTCCTTTAAAGATACTCAAACCCAGATTAATAATTTAAAATTCAATAAGGCTCCAGGAAATTATGGAATAATTCCAGAAATATATAAAATTGTACCAGGTAATGCTATAAAATTACTTCATAATGTATATAATTCATCCCAAAATAATAAGTTAATATCTCCCTCATGGAAGTATACTGTTATCTCTCTTATTCTTAAACCTAATAAAGATCCAGTTAACTGTTCATCCTGTAGACCTATCTCTTTACAAAATATTGATTATAAAATGCTTATGTCAATATTTGCAGAAAGACTAAAAAAGTTTTTACCTGTCTTAGTTGAGGATGACCAAACGGGATTCATAATTAATAGAAATACTTATGATAACATTAAAAGAACATTAACTTATCAGTCAAATATTTAAATAATAATCTAACATTAATTAGTTTAGATATAAATTGTGCGTCTGATTCAGTTAATTGGGACTATTTATTTATATTACTGGAAGAATTAAACTTTTCAAATAGCTTTATAAATGTAATCACTCAATTACATCAGGATAGCCAATCATATATTAAAATTGGTACTAATATTTCCCAAAATATCCCTATAATTAAAGGAACAAAGCAAGGTTGTCCCTTATTTCCCTTATTATTTACTCTTATTATGGAACCCTGAGCCAATTTGATAAGAGTTCATGAAAATATTCAAGGATTTAATTTAAATTCCAATAAATCTTCCAAAATGCAAATGTTCGCAGATGACATTCTTATTACTCTTGGTGATAATGATTCATCTATTCATGCTGTCTTTAAAGATATTGAATTTTTTTTCAAAAGAAATCAAGTTTATTGCTCAACAACGATAAAACTCAAGTCTTATTATCTGATCATAAAAAATTGAATTACAAGGAATTTATAGTAAATATTTGGCAAAACCTGATGAACTACTTTATTTGGGTATTATAATTACAAAAAAACATAAAAGATATCATTAAAATAAACTACAATATGAGTTTATTGGCAATAGAAAATCTTACTAAAAATGGAATAAAATTCATTTCTCCATGGATGAAAAACCTTTAATAATAAAGATGATTTTGTTACCTAAAATATTATATATTATACAATCCATATCATTACCTCCCCCTAATCAGATTATTAAAAAATGTAATTCATTGATACATACATTTTTATGGGCCTCGATTAAATGTAGAATAGCTTTATCTAATCCTATATAAAATTGGGAAAATGGAGGTATAGATATGCCTAATTTGGAAATCTATTCGGTTTCCTCAATGGCCAAAACTATTTACCATCTTATAGATAATAATTACATGGCAAATTGGAAAAATACTTTAGAAATCTTAATTAGTAATTCTATAAATAACAACTCTCAGAAGTTAGCTATACTAAGTAACACCTTTATTTGGGTTCTAAAATAATATTTCTTATCTTATTCCTCTAAAAAATGTAACACCAATTATATAACTCTTCTTTTGAAATCTTTTAGAAATTATATTTATAAATTCAATATTTATAAGGAATGGATATATATTCTTTTTCCTATAGCTTTCACACAAGGTGTCATATTTTCATTTGATTAGAAAAATGCTTTCTTTTCAACAGAAAAACTTAATATTTTGGTTTTAATTGATGTCTAATAATGATCTGAAATCTATAAATCTATTAAAAAATGAATATGAATATGATACATTCTCTTGGTTAGATTTACAGGAAGCTAGGAAATATGTTCTAAACAAATTGGATTCTATGTCTTTAACAACAAAAAATTCAATACCTAAATTATTTCATTATATGATAATAGCTTTACAACATAATTCTACATCTAAAAATATTTTATCTCATTTAAAATAATTAAATTTGATTTAGATAATCCTTCAGAAAGTTATTGGAACTATTTTACTTTAATAAATAATTATCCCCTACAGACGTTAACAAATTAAATGTTTTACAGTCAGCAAGTGTTACCACTTCATCACTTAAATGGAAAATGTTTACATGGAGATATTTGCATAGGTATTTTATTACCCTATTTTCTTTAAGGAAATTTAATTAAAAAAAAAACAGTTGGAGATGTAACAAAGTAGTTAATGCGGATTGGGCACATATGATGGTTGATTGTTTAGAATTAAATACATTTTGGATAGATGTTAATACTTTTTTACTAGCTATTTTTACAGATAATTGTTATCTTTCTAAATCACTTGTTTTATTTAACACTCCTGTTCCTATTTTTTTTTCCTTTTTTTCCTAATTTAAAACTCCTAATTCCTAATTGTATTAGAGAATCTAATCAACCTCTGATCTGGTTGATTTTTATCCATTGCCAGAAAAATCATTACAAGAAACTGGAAGTCTAATATGTCACCCTCAATAATTGAATTCAAAAATTTACTTTTTGAAGTCTGTTACTTAGAAATTTTGACCAATACTGCAGTATCTTCTAGGAATACCAATTCATGTAATATGTGGAAAAAAGTATATGATTTACTGAACAAGTATTGTAAATCTTTTTACATTCCTCATATTTCAATGCACATGTTTATTAATAATTGATTCTTGTGGAGAATGTCATTGTATATAGTTTAAAATGTTTGTTTTATCTTCTCATTATTGTTATGTTATTTATATTGAAAAATTTACGTATCTTTAGATAATGTTTATTTGTCAGTATTTATCTCAATAAAGCTGTTTTTAATAAAAAAAAATTGCATTCTATGCCTGAGGGTGGATAACAACAGAAGAAGTAGAGGGTAATGATTTACTTTTTGGCTCTTACTTATAAGAGACATTTAAGAAACTGGAGGAGAAGCACAAAATGAGGGAATTGGGAATTCAACTTTTTTCATTGTGTTATTCCTAGATACAGCAGGAAATATCTGGATTTTTTTACAGAAGCTACTTCTGGCATGAAAGAGGGCTTAATCCTAAAACTCAGTCTGTCCTAGTGAAATTTAGGATAGGAATTTCAAGGTCACTGAGCATGTACCTCAAAGGACGCCAAACTAGAGAAGAACAATTCAAGCAGAGGAAGGTGTATGAGGAAAAAACAAGTATGAACAGATGGTATTCAACGAGGTAGGCAGTAAAGTAGAAGGAGGGAAGGCAAATCTTCTCCCTGTTAGAAACATTCAAGCCAGTTCTAACTGTGCTCCCAATCTTTCCCTTCCAAAAACTGTAATGGAACCTCAGGTTCTACAGTATTTAGCACTGTATATACCAATGTAATTTCCCCTTTTCAATATTAATTTTATTTCCATTCCTATTTTATTATTTATTTATTACTTTGATTGTACAATAATGTCATTTTTATTGCCATTTGCCTGGGTACTGCCTGAAAAGGGTCTGTCAGCTATTGCACTTGCCTGGTTAATCAGTATATAAATAAACATCTGGTAATGGGTCTTTCTCTTGCTTCCATCAAAGTATACCTCTCTGCCATTATGGGGTACTTTTTGTTTGATGCTCCATTGTCTTCTAGTTTTGTAGTCTGTTTATAAAAGGGGTGTTATATGTTATACCCAGAAGGATTCTGGTGCTTCCTGTATGAGGTATGAACTTTGTTATTGAAAACTTAACTCTGTCATCATGTGAGCCACATACCTCAGCAGCACTGAAATTCCTGTCCTAAATGTTACTAGGACAGAGTGAATTTTGGTGCTAACTCCACCTTCATGCCAGAAATTGCTTCTGAATTAGGCCTCAGCCATGCATTCCATACTTCCTACCTTTTCCCACATCCCTCAGAATAAAGGGGAGAGGGTGTTGCATTTGCTGGGTGTCCATTTACAGATCACATACTATGTAGTCAAAGTTAAGATAAGAGAGACAAAGTAGCTTTTTTGCCTTTACATAAATGGTAAGGCAGGTAACCCAGTCTCCAAGTAGACTTATTCCAAATAACTTGCAAACTATGTGACTTCCATAATGACTTCAGAAAAAAAGGCCTTATGACTGTGACCAGAGAGTGTTCCACTAAAGCAACATTCACCACAGCAACCTTTGTGAAGAATATATGTGCCCAGGGCATTTCTAAGGTAGTTACTTGCATATCTTTCAATATTTCCTCTATACTAGCTGGATGTCAAGTCCAAAAACAAGGCAGATTTTGCAGTGCCATTTTATACACTATGATGTGACATCACCCAATGGTAATCTGTAATATTGTTGGGTATCCCCATGGATAAGGACTTGTACTGCTTCACTGACTCATTTTATTTAGAGCTTCCTTGTACCTGGCTTGGACACCTGTGACTACAAGTCTTTGACTGCTTCTAAAACCATCTTCATAACTTAACTAAAAGTCAAATCAATCAGGACAAAAGAAAGTTTTACCTAAAGCCACAAAATAACCCCCAATCTAACACAAACAATTATGGAATACAATCAACAAACTCTTACATCCAGGTAGGTCCTGTTTACCTTCTCCCTCCCCAATAGCTCTGCTTTAGATACAGCTACACTTCACAACTCTTTCTTTATTGACTACCTTGAAAAGTTTATTCTAACCATTTATAGCACTTTTTATTGCCTACTGCCCACTATCTTTACTGTATGTTATTGCTATAAACTAATCTGCACTGTTGTACTGAAATTGTCTGCCTTACAGGGCCTTTTAAATCACTTTTGTTACTGTCACACTGTTTGTAAAGCTTTTTTAGCTAGTTTCACTGTGTGAAAGGTATTAACTGGAAATTTTCTCTGTTTGTTAAGCATCTGTTTGTTTGTTCTGATTTCCTGCCAAGGAGTGTATCATATAACTGATTTGTTTGCAGTTAAAATCATTCTCTAGAGTCTCCTTGCTCCTTTATCTGTTTAAAACTTTCACTTAGTGTCTCACTGCATTTTTTTTTCTGTGATAAACATTTCTGTAATGTTTTCTGCCTAAAATAATGTAGCTAGTAGCTGTAGCATAGTTTTCCATCCTCCCTCTCTAGTGGTGTCTTTGCTGTTCCCCGCTCCTAGGTAAATTTGATCTGAGACACTCCTCCCAGTCCAGTGTCATTAGTTCATTCTACCTAATACAGAGAGAACATTTGGGAAGGCCAACCCCTTAGTTTCTTAACTTTGAATCATCTGCTTTTGCCCTTTTCACTTTACTAAACAAAAAAAAAACTATATTCAGCTGCTTTTCCAGTATTTGTGTTTCCTCCTCCTATTCTATCACTTCATCTTGGGTTTTCTGCTACTTGTTCTCTAAAGTGTTCAATTGCATTTTCTCTGCTGCATTTATTACCGTTTGGTTTTAGCCTGTTTAAATTTTAAGTGTTATTCTAAGCCTCTTAGTTTTGGTTTAAGCCCTCCCTGGCCTCTCTCCCTCAGATTCAGACAAATATGGATGGACAATTTCCTACAGTTTCTCCTGCCAGACTGGTTGATATGTGCATCCTGAGACAGAGTAGCAACTGCCTCATGTACATGGACAACCATCTAATACTACCACCTAGGAACACAATTTGCTAAAGTTGCAATTACATAAAGAAGGTAGAGTCTAGGCTCTCTCCCTCACACGCCAGAATATCTGGCACTGAAAAGGTTGTCAACACAATCTCTACATCTCAAACACCACCCACAACTACACAACACACACCCACATACTCTGAGGTTCTCACAAAAACAAACCCAAACAAAGGAGAGCTCAGAGGCAAAAACACATGAGAACTCCACAACCCTCCACAGCACATACCATACATAGTCCACACACCAATGTCTCGCAACTACTAAGGCCTAGTCATAAACCCAAATATATTAGTCATAGGAAATTCCATTGTGAGACACACAGATGTGCCTTTCACCAGGCTGGATAAGGAGAAAATCATGGTTAGTTGTTTGTCAGGTGCTAGAATCCGCCATATCACACACGCACTCAAGTCTCTCAACAACAGGTGAATGACTTGAGACGTACCTCCCTGGACTATATGAAGAGATACATGATTGAGCTCACTGAATATGTGTACCAGGTAGGTATGTCGCTAGCCTTAAGCAGCATTCTGCCATCACCCAGAATGATGCCGCAATACAAACAGAAAATGATTGACTTTAACAATTGGCTTAGTTTCTGGGGTCATTCCAGGGGAATCCAGTGCCTGAAAGCCTGGGAAGATATGATCAACAGATCACGAATCTTTGCTAGAGATGGCCTGCATCTGTCTCACTTGGGCTTCAGGCTTCTGGCAAAGGCCTATGCCTCTCCCATAGTGCCTTTTTTTAGGAAACGTCATGAGGTCGATACTTCCAACATAAAAATCTCAACAAAATGCAAATTAAAAGCCATTCTGCTAAATGCTAGGAGTCTAAACATGAAACTGCACTCATTGCAAACATTCTTAACCCTAGATGATGCTGACATTTGTGCAGTCACAGAAACTTGGTTCAAAGCTGCAGAGAGCACCCCAGCCTTACCTGGTTACTCATCCTATCATACATTCAGACCCCAAAATGTGGGCAGCAAAACCAAAGGAGCTGGAGTGTCAATATATATTAAAAACACACACATCTCCAAGCTGATCAAACAGTATGATGCACAGGAGACACTCCAGGTGCAGTTAACCATTGACAAGAACCCTATTCAAATTATAGCTAGCTACAAGCCCACAAATTTGACTCAAGATGCCCACTCCACCTATCTGGACCTCTTCAAATCTATCCAGATTCAACCCTTTAACCTGAACCTGGGTGACTTTAATTACCCAACTATAGATTGGAAAAACTACTAATGCCAGAACACAAATACCCAGAGATTCCTCGATTTTATCAATGCAAATGCTGTGGAACAGCTAGTCAATACAACCACAAGAGGTGGTAGTATCTTGGACTTGGTATTAACCAACATGAGTAACCATTGCAGCATCCCTACTGTATCATCCTACCTGGTAAGAGCCGACCATAAAGCAGTCACTTTCAAAGTCACCATCTCCCCTGACCCCCTCTAGCTAGGGTCAAACAAAAAAACTTCTCCAAAGCTGATTGCAAGCTCCTGAGGGATGATATAAATAGCGTCACAGCGCTGTAGAAACTGGCACCAATGTCCAAATCTACACCGAACTACTATACAAGCATTTATATAGATGCATGGAATCAGGAATACCTGACAGGACAAAATCATCCTCTGCAAGGAAGAGTAAACCTGTCTGGTGGACATCTGCAGTAAATAAACTATATAAAAAAATGAAAAAAATTGCTGTCCAGGACCAAGAAGGAGCAGGTACCCAACTGGAAGCAATCTCTCCTTAGCCTGAACAAGCAAATAAGAGCACTAGTGAAATCCTATAAAGCCAACTTCGAGTCCAAATTGGCCACACCTACTAGAGACAATCATAAGGCCGCCTTCTCATATGTCCATAATCTCAAAGGAAGCACACAGATCTGTTTAGAACTGGTGGGCAAGAACACCACATACACAAATTCTGTAAATATAGCCAATCTACTGGCTGACAGATTCAGATTGAGTGAAAACTTCTACCCTCTGTCCCCCCCATCAGTAAATCAGGACATCCCCAGTACCTGCCCTCCACTCCTTATCTCTAGGGAACAGGTCATCACTGCCCTCTCAAAGGCAAAAACAAACAGCCTCCATGGGACCCGATAACATCCCAGGCTGCATCCTATATGAACTCAGGCATTACCATTAGGCAGTACCATTGGGTACCCTATTCAGCCAAAGCCTGAGTACTGGCTTTGTCCCAGCTGAGTGGAGGACAGCCACTGTCATCCCTTTACACAAAGGTGGAGTGTCCACCGATCCAGGAAATTATAGACCCATAAGCCTAACTAGCTTGATCTGCAAGGCCATGGAATGGATTGTTGTGGACCTCATTAACAGGGACACTGGCAATCTCCAAACACTCAACCCCACACAATTTGGCTTTGTCAAGGAGTGGTCATGTCTGTTAAATCTGGTCGACTTCTTTGAGACAGTCACCAAAGCCATGTATGAGGGGAAGACAGTGCACACTGCCTACCGTGACCCAGCCAAAGCCTTCGACACTATTACCCACTCAGGCATAGTAGATAAACTCTCAACTAGGCATCAATCCATATGTTACCAGATGGGTAGCAAACTGGCTGACTGATAGAACAAACCTAATCAAAATAGGGGAAGCCACCTCAAGCAGTAGACCCGTAATGAGCAGTGTACCCCAGGGATCGGTCTTGGGGCCTCTGTTATTCAGGATATACTTCTCTGAGGTGCAGGCCAAAACCAGTGGGCTATGGCTGACCAAGTTTGCAGATGACTACAAGTTGGGCACTGTCATCAAATCCCTAAGTGATGTGGACGTCCTCCGAGTGGGTCTCACCCAAACAGATGACTGGTGTCAGAAACATGGCTTCAAGCTGAATGCCAAAAAATGCATCATCATCCCCTTTGGGGAGAGTGACATCCCCACATATTATCACATTAATAACAACGTCCTAAGTACACAAAAAGTAGTGAGGAATTTGAGCACCCAGGTTGATAACCTGAGTTTTGACCATCATGTTGCTTTCATTGTATGGAAAGCTTTCTAAATGGCCCACCTCATAAGTAAGGGGCATCATCCAGGGACAAAGAGGTCATAAGATCCCTGTATTCTATCCTTATAAGACCAATTATTGAGTACAATGCCCACTTTGGCATGTACCTTGCAAAGCACATGTAGCAGCTGGAGAGACCACAGAGGTTCCTCACCAAGTGAATCCAGGGCCTCAAACATCTATGCTACACAGATGGGCTAAAAGGCCTGTCCCTCTCCTCAATTTCATACAGACTCCTCAGAATGACCTCTGTCTGACATACATAGCAGTCTCGTACTCTGCCAAGATGGGACTGCAGCATATCCGCAAGTTACTCAACCAACCCATATGCGCGACCTCAGCCTGGTCTACGATATCAATAGGACTTGTTGGCAGGACAGATTTGTGTCCCAAAGACTCCCCATCTGTGGAATAGACTCCCTCTCCACGTGAAGCAGAGTACCTCATTATCCCTTTTTAAGTGCAACCCGAATAACTGGATGGGAAACAGAAAATACACTCCTGGGGTTCCACCTTTGTCCCTGCTGGACAAGGGCTCTGGGTGCTGACTTGCCTAAACATGGGATAAACTCTTGGCTGGGCTTATAAGAGCCTCAGAGTCACTAGCTTAGTAACCTCCTATGATCCTATAAAAAAGACAAATGTAGGTACCCTTCAATTTCCCCCTCACCCTTCATCCAAACAACATCCTTCTCTCTTAAGCCATTTCCTACAGCTTATATCAGATCACTTGTCAGCAAACTTAAAACTTGTTCCCCTTTAGCCTATAACCTGCCTCTTGTTTTCCTTAAACTAGCCTCAAAATCTGTTGCATATCCCATCTCCATCCTAAATAACAGATCAATTCAAGAAGCCCTAGTTCCTGATTTTTGGAAGAAATTCTATGTTGTATACTTTCCTAAAGGAGAAAACTCTACTGACCCCCCTAATTTTAGGCCTATAGCCATTCTGTCTCCGCTGTCTAAGATTCTCGAAAAGTGCATTCGCAAGCAGCTACTAGATCATCTTCTACAAGAAAATCTCCTAACCACTACAAAACATGGCCCTAATCGCCCTAATCACAGTACATCCACAGCACCAATAGCTCTAGATCTCATGATAACAACAGATTAGTCTCATGTCTATTCCTTGACCTCTGGAAAGCTTTTGACACTGTCTCCCACAACCTACTTCTGCATAAACTATCTAGTCTTAATTTCTCCAACTCTGCTTTCTCCTGGTTGTCTAGCTACCTCTCCAACAGATTTCAGTCTGTAAATTGGCTCTTTGCTCTCTCTCTCTCCAGTCCAAACAGGCATTCCCCAAAACTGCATTTTTGGACATCTACAATTTAACATTTTCATTAACAACCTACACTCGTCCTGCTCACACTCTTCATTAATAGAATATGCTGATGACTCGAAAATAATTTCCTCCTCAGACAATCTCCCACACCTCCTCACCCTTAGCCAAGAATCACTCCACTCAGTTGAAAAATGGCTAGCATCTAACCAACTTCTACTCAACCTTACAAAAACTAAACTACTCCTCTTCCTCCCTGAATCTCTCCAACACCTCAAGTCTACCTTTACCATCTCCTCCCTCAACAACACATCTATCAATGTTGAACTACACACAAAACTATTAGGAGTCATAATAGATGACCAATTAAAATTCGATTTGCACATCCAAAACTGCATCAAAAAGACTCTTAAAAAAAGCTTGGCCTGCTCTATAGAGATCAAAAATTTTTCACAAACGAATCTAAACTCTCTCTTACTGAAACCTATCTACTACCTACTCTATTTTATGCTGCCCCAGTCCTTACTAACCTTCAAACCAATCTCTTCTGCAAGCTTGAACTCACAACATTTCTAGACTCAGAGCAAATTAAGCCTATTGCTCACATCATTTTGCTATCAACTCCTTCTGCTTGCGCTACATCTGACTCACTCCATCCTACACCAACCCAACTTCTGTCATGCTCTATTTGATCTCATCAACCTCTGTACTCCTAATCATACACTCCACAGCTCTGAACAACACCTCCTGGAAATTTACAATCCAAAAAAAACATTGGCAAGCTTCTCTACAATCACTCAGTTGCCAAGGCGTAGAATAATATGCTCCTAAACTTAAGACCAATTTCTAATCCTAATTGTTTCAAAAAACTCTAAAAGACTACCTATTAAACTCTTGGACTTGCTCTTGCTCTGACCCTACTTAATCTACCTCTTCCTTTCTGCTTTTTCTTATCCTGTAATGTAATTAGTACTTGTGATTACTGTTTTTTACTTAATTACTTTTGTCATATTGTATCATGCATGTATCTTTTGGAGCTTTTCTCCTCAGGTCTCCACTGAAAAAGAGCATCAGCCCAGTCAGACTAACCCAGTCAACAAATGTCAAATAAATAAATAAATAAATCTGGACCTGTAATGCTGATATAAGTATTTTTGTACTTGCTCACACTCTCTCCGTGCTATTTAACACTTCTGTGTCACATTTATTGATTTGGTTGAATTTATCACCACTTTTTAGCGTGCACCTGTTAAAGGAGAACCGCAACCACAGACTCAAAAAACATGTTTATTTCAGCATGGTTTGGTGTTTCCTACATTTTAACACCACTCTGGGGCTATTTATAGTTTTTTTAAATATTTTTATACGTAATTTCTGAGTCTGACCACATGGAGTCTGGCATCTTGAAGTAATTCTGATTGTTTAGTCTGTGTCTAGGTATCCCATAATGCAGTGTTTGTCTGTAAAAAAAATACATCATTTCTTCCTAAAGCTCCTGTCACTGCATTGATTTTACATGCATACGCTGCTGTCTTTCATTCAGTTAGTTTTAAGTCACACTTCATACCTTTCAATGACTACTTAAAACACAAACAGTGCAAATGCCACAGAACAGACTTTCAAAGTGCTTTTTACTGCTGCTTCTTTTTAGAATGGCTAAACTGCAGTCTTTTGTAAAGCCTGAATTTAACTACTTTGACTCATCTCCCATACCCCTTCACACCTAACTTCCCTAATTAAGTGCTAAGGGTAATTTGAGCTGTTTCCTGCTGTGATCGACAGCTCACAGCAGGAGACTCGACTCATGTACTGTTTCCTTGTTCTAGCCTTTACTTTCTGTATGGGTAGGGGAAGGACCAGGGAGCTATAACATCACAGTATGGGTGGGTTTTTAGGACAGTAGTGGTGATGTCAGTTTGGGGAAGGAAATGGCCATAAAACTACCTGTATTCAGTGGCTTTGATGACATCACTGAATTGGTGACCGCAGCAAGGTTTTCAGTGCAGGACAAAAGTTTTTTGAAAGTGAAACCACCACAGTACAACAAGGGATTGTTCTAATGGAAAGAAGCAGTTGATTTAAAATATTTTAAATTCTGTATTGTTGTTTATTCATAGCAGGGACAGTAAATACAGGGAGACAGACAGAGAAGTCGAGCGTTTAATAGTAAAATCCCGTTGTTGTCCTTTAAAGAAACACCATCTGATTGTTGCTGTACTGTTCTTAGGTCGTCTTAACAGTATTCTGATATTTCCTAACATCCTCTGATACTGCAAAAGCTGTTCTGAGTTTGCCAAAGTTGTCCTGAGTTTGCCAAAATATTTCTAAGTTTTGCAAATTTTTTTTTTTTGTGTGTTTGTGGAAATTATCCTATGTTTGTGCACTTTTTTCTGTATTTGTGAACATTTCTCAGGGTTTGTTAACTTATTTCCAAGGATTCATGATAGTGTAGGAGTTCTGCCTTTTGTTGTAAAGCGTTTGTTACTATACTTGAACTCAAAACCAGTCTGTTTTACATTAAGAGGGTTTTTTATGTACTCTGGTTGGAGCAGAGGGCTGATTCAACCCATCTGAGTTGGGAACTGTGGTGGAAGGCTTGTTGTGTGTTTATCTGATTGGCCTGTGTAAAAGTCTTTCATCCTGCTGGTATAAAAGCCTCCCATTTGCACATTGTGGTTAGCCATGCCTTGTATATAAGTAAACCTCTCCATTTTAAAATTCTCTATAGCAAACACTCTCCATAGTTTCCCATGGTTCACAGCTGCTAGACGAGCTCTCAGTTTGCACAGAAGGCAGCACCACTGCAGGTCATCCTGTAGTATACTACTAAACACTCCCACTTAGACCTTTAAGTGACTCTCCCCTACTCCTCATCTAAGGATTTGGTATAATGGATAGGTTCCCTGTCATCTCTGTTTCTGGCTCGGTGGATATGGGCATCCTGAGGAGTGTAGTAACTGTCTCATGTTCAATGACAATCATTTAATTTGTAGAACAGACAAATATAGTGTGTGAGAGATGTAGATATACAACATCACTGGAGGCAAAGCTCTCCAGTACACACAAAAAATGCAAACCAGGTTGTTAGCATTACACCTAAAACACATAGACCCACATATGCGGAGGTACCCACTTGCAATCTACCCAAACCTCCAAGACCTCTTAAAGGCATCTCTCAGTGGCCCTGCATACATTCAAAAAAGACAGCACCTCACACAACAAATAACTCTGAAAATCATAGTAGCCCTGTTTTCAAGCCCATAAGGCAACACACACAAACAAGCATTCTAGTTATCAGGGATTCTATTGTAAGACATACTGATGTCTCCCTTACCAGGCTAAACAAGGAGAAGATCACCGTGAGCTGTCTGTCTGGAGCCAGGATCTGCCAGCTCATGCATGTACTTAGGTTCTTAAATCACAAGTACCAGTGTGACATGGTCAGGTTTACTATCAAAAGTTCAGACAGTATTCAGTCAAACTGGGATAGTCGAAAGGCTATTTTCCAGTTGATGGAAGGCCGAACCAAAAATGGTTGACTCCACAACAGCAAATGCTAGTCTGCATTTGCTGTTGTGAGGTCGACGTTCTGCTTGGAGATCGCAGTACAGTGGGAATAGGGAAATGTACCCATTTCTTCACTCTAGTGTGATCTCGGAGTTTGTATATATAATTAGCAGGGGGTGTAGGGGGTAAAATGGGCTTGCCCCCCTGTAATACATTAGTTGGAAATGGCCTGTAGGCAGGGTATTCTGGGTAAAGTCAAGTAAGTCAAATGACACGTGTCAATATTACCGGTTTCGCTTCTTTGCCTGAACGATGTTTTTTTTTTCATTTTCGTTGTTAGTTTTCGCAGATGTGATGATTCAATAGCATGCGTTTCGCACATATGATAGTAAACCCATGGTCATATTCCATGTGGGTGTAAATGCAGTAAGATGTACCTTACTGGACTACATGAAGAGAGCCATGATGAAGATCTCTGAATATGAGTCCCAGGCAGGTATGACTCTAGCCTTAAGTAGCATCCTACCTTCACCAGTGATGATGCTACAGTACCTGCAGAAGTAATTGACTTCAACGGTTGGCTTAGTTTCTGGTGTTATAACAAGGGAATCCAGTACCTGTCAGCCTGGGGAGACATGATAGACAAACCACAAAGCTTTGCCAGAGATGGTTTGCACTTGCCAACACTTGGCTTCCAGATACTGGCACAAATTTTATCTAGTCCCGCAATGCTAATTTTTAGGCTGTGCCAAGTTGTTAAACCCTCAAACATAATAAAACTCACTCACAACTGCCTAAAGGGAGTGCTGCTCAATGCTAGGAGTTTAAATAAAAAAATACACTCCATGGAAGCACTCCTCACCCTGGAAAACACAGACATATGTGTGTCACGGAAACATGGTTCAGAACCATAGAAAGTACCCTGGCTATCAAAGGCTACAATGTCTTTCATACACTTCAGTCCCCCTCAGCTCAGGATAAAACAAAGGGAGGAAGTGTCTCAGTGTTCTTAAAGGACAAGTACACTGCCATACTGGTCCAGCAACATGATTCGCTTGAGCTGCTCCATGGCCAGCTAACCATAGGTGTGACCTCCTATCTCATCCTTGCTAGCTACAGATCTCCAAACATGAGTCTGGAAAACCACACTTCCTACCTAAATCTACTGGAATCTCTTAACATTCAGCCTAACTCTATGCTTATGGGTGACTCTAACTACCTTTCCATAAACTGGGAGACTTACATGACCCATAATTCACTTGCTTAGAGGTTTTTGGACTTTGCTGATGCAAACACCCTGGAGCAACTAATTAGTTCCCTAACTGGAGGTACAAATATCTTAGACCCAGTACTCATGAACATGAGGGGGTGCTGCTCCCCCCTGTGCATTAACTTCTCCCTGGTAAGATCTGACCACAAAATGATCTCCTTTAATATTAAAACTAACCTGCAACTCCCATCAAACTCCAAATCTATTACGGTTTGCTAAGGCCAATTACCTCAAACTTTGTGACAGATTATTAAACTTCCAAGCCCCTTCGAACCTGGATGACACTGAGGCCTACTGTGAGCTGTACACGAAAGTACTGTACATACCTGCATAGAGGAGGCAGTACCTGTCCAAGTCAAACCTATGATTACTGACAAACTTAAACCACCCTTGTGGACCCCCTAACATAAATAGGCTATTCAACAAAAGGAAAAATATCCTCTTCAAACCCAAGAAGGAACAGACAAAACAGTGCAAAAAGACACACCAGTCTAAGAAACAAATTAGAGAGCTGGTCAAATCTACCAAAGCAAACTGTGAGGCAATGTCTTACTCTTTATATTTTTTTAGTGAGAAACTTCTGGAGCCACTCCAATTGGTGTAAGTGCATGATTAACAACATGCAGAAGGGAGCCTTGTACTTGATTATGGGCCTACTGTGGCCTAAGTACAATAGCAGTCTGACTTCCTTCGTAATCTCGGGAAAAGCTCAGCAATGTGCTGAGTTAATCATGAATGGTAACACTTACACCCAGCCTGAAACTATAGCAAACCTGCTGGCCAGCAAGTTCATTTCAACCCCTCCCCCAAACACCTCCTACCACACCCAAAGAAATACCCACAACTATCCCCCTACTTGTCATTACAAGGGAACAAGTCCTTACTGTGCTCACTAAAGCCAAAAACACAACCTCCATGGGTCCCAACAATATACCAGGATGCTTCTTACTTAGCTTAAGACAGAATCTATCAGGGCCACTAGAAACCCTCTTTAATCACATCCTGGACGGGCTTTGTCTTAGAGGAATGGAGGACAGCAACAGTTATCCCTCAGCACAAGGGGGGCTCATCAACTGACCCAGGGAAATAGAGACCCATAAGCTTGACAGGTCTTATCTGCAAGGCCATGGAGAGAATTATCATGGATCTGATGAATAATGACATAGGAACTCTCCAAAAACTGGACTAGACCCAATTTGGCTTTGTCAAAGGGAGGGCTTGCCTGCTCAGTTTTTTGTGTCACCAAGGCTGTGTATGGGGGTGAAATGGTTCACACTGCTTATCTAAACCTGGCCAAAGTTTTCAACACAAGCCTCCACTTTGGAGATCATAGATAAACTTACCAAGTTAGGCATAAACCCCTACATCATCAGATGGATAGCCAACTGGCTCACTGACAGGACATATTGTCTGAATAGGTGAATCCACTTCTGATAAGAAACCTGTTTCTAGTCATGTCTCACAGGGCAATTCCTCCTGCTTGGTATACACTTCTCTGAAGTGAAAGTCAATGTTGGGAGCCACTAGCTCATCAAGTTGAATGACGATCGTAAGCTGGAAGGAATCATTGAATCCCTAAACGATGACGATGTTGACATCCTCCAAACATGCCTAAAAATGACAAAACTGGTGCCAAAACCATGGTCTGAGACTAAATGCTAAAAATGCGCAATCATACCCATCAGGAAATCAGATATCCCTGCAAAATATAATATTGATAGCACACCCCTAAAAGTAAACCCAGTGGTGAGGGACCTAGGAACACAGATAGATAGTAACCTTCTGGTCATTTAAAAATGAAACTGTTTTCTTCTGCCAACACTTCTCGGATTTTTGACATCAGATCTTTTAGTATATGTATATCAGAATGGGTGATTTATTTAGTTAGTTTTGGGTGTTCTGCCTTTTATGTAGGCAAAATGTCCCACCAATTCATAACGCATTTTTTTGAACATTTTAGCGACATCAAAAATTATCTCACATCTAATGCTATATATAATCAGTCTGAAGGAGATTGGAGACTGTAAAGTGATGGCAGGGGAAAGTGTAGTTAAGCAGCATAGAATGGTGGTCTGTAGGATGACGTTAGTGATCAAGAAGAGGAGGAGGAGTGTGAAAGCAGTGCCAAGGATTAAATGGTGGAAGTTAAAAAACGGTGATTGTGAAGTGGAGTTTAGGGAAGAGTTAAGACAGGCACTGGGAGGCAGTGGAGAGTTACCGAATAGCTGGGTAACTACAGCAGAACTAGTAAGGGAGACTGCTAGAAAGGTGCTTGGTGTGACATTTGGACAGAGGAAGCAGGACAAGGAGACCTGGAGGTGGAATGAGGAAGTACAGGAGAGTATACAGAGGAAGAGGCTGGCAAAGAAGAAGTGGGATTGTCAAAGAGATGAAGAAAGTAGACATGAGTATAAGGAGATGAGGCACATGGCAAAGAGAGAGGTGGCGAAAGATAAGGATAAGGCGTATGGAGAGTTGTATGAGAGATTGGACACTAAAGAGGGAGAAAAGAACCTGTACCGATTGGCTAGACAGAGGGACAGAGCTGGGAAAGATGTGCAGCAAGTAAGGGTGATAAAGGATAGTGAGGGGAAAGGTACTCACAAGAGAGGAGAGTGTGTTGAGTAGATGGAAAGAGTATTTTGAGAGGCTGATGAATGAAGAGAATGAGAGAGAGAGAAGGTTGGATGATGTGGGGATAGTGAATCAGGAAGTGAAACAGATTAGCAAGGAGGAAGTAAGGACAGCTATGAAGAGGATGAAGAATGGAAAGGCTGTTGGCCCAGATGACATCCCAATGGAAGCATGGAGGTGCTTAGGAGAAATGGCAATGGACTTTTTAACTAGATTGTTTAATGAAATTTTGGAAAGTCAGAGGATGCCTGAGGAGTGGAGAAAAAGTGTTTTGGTACCTATCTTTAAGAATAAGGGTGATGTGCAGGGCTGCAGTAACTACAGAGGGATAAAACTGATCAGTCACAGCTTGAAGTTATGGGAAAGAGTAGTAGAAGCTAGGTTAAGAAAGGAGGTGATGATTAGTGATCAGCAGTATGGTTTCATGCCAGGCAAGAGCACTACAGATGCAATGTTTGCTCTGAGAGTGTTATTGGAGAAATACAGAGAAGATCAGAAGGAGTTGCATTGTGTCTTTGTAGACTTGGAGAAAGCATATGACAGGGTGCCTAGAGAAGAGTTGTGGTATTGTATGAGGAAGTCGGGAGTGGCAGAGAAGTATGTAAGAGTGGTACAGGATATGTACAAGGGTAGTGTGACAGTGGTGAGGACTGCAGTGGGAGTGACAGATCCATTTAAGGTGGAGGTGGGATTACATCAAGGATCAGCTCTAAGTCCTTTCTTATTTGCAGTGATGATGGACAGGTTGACAGATGAGATCAGACAGGAGGCCCCGTGAACTATGATGTTTGCAGATGACATTGTGATCTGTAGCGAGAGTAGGAATCAGGTTGAGGAGACACTGGAGAGGTGGAGATATGCTCTAGAGAGCAGAGGAATGAAGGTCAGCAGGGCTAAGACAGAATATATGTGTGTAAGTGAGAGGGAGGGCAGAGGGAGGTCAGAGGAATGGTAAGGATGCAGGGAGTAGAGTTGGTAAAGGTGGACGAGTTTAAGTATTTGGGATCAACAGTTCAGAGTAATGGTGAATGTGGAAGAGAGGTGAGGAAGAGAGTACAGGCAGGGTGGAATGGGTGGAGAAGAGTGTCAGGAGTGATTTGTGACAGACGGGTACCAGTAAGAGTAAAAGGGAAGGTCTACAAGAGGGTAGTGAGACCAGCTATGTTATATGGGTTGGAGACAGTGGCATTGACAAAAAGGCAGGAGTCCGAGCTGGATGTGGCAGAGTTAAAGATGTTAAGATTTGCACTCGGTGTGACTAGGATGGATAGGATTAGGAATCAGTATATTAGAGGGTCAGCTCATGTTGGACAGTTTGGAGACAAAGCAAGAGAGACAAGATTGTGTTGGTTTGGACATGTGCTGAGGAGGGATGATGGGTATATTGGGAAAAAGATGCTAAGGATGGAGCTGCCAGGTAAGAGGAAAAGAGGAAGGCCTAAGATAAGGTTTATGGACGTGGTGAGAGAGGACATGCAGGCGGTTGGTTTGACAGAGCAAGATGCAGAGGATAGGAAGAAATGGAAAGAGATGATCCACTGTGGCGACCCCTAACGGGAAAAGCCGAAAGATGATGATGAGGTTCATTGCTATTGACAGACTACATCTTTGTAGTTCTAATGGGTTTATATCACATAATCGAAACTCACAACTTCGAACGGGCAAATGCGTGAATATTCACGTAATCGAATACTATATCCCCCACACCCCCAGCTAAATATATATTCCTACTCCGGGGTCGCACTACAGTGAGGAAAGGGCAAAATTCCCGTTCTTCACTGTAGTGTGACATAAATCCAGGTACTTCGATTATGTGAAAATTCGCGCATTTGCGTGTTCGATGTCAAGTTTTGATTATGTGATATACACCCGTTCTAATAAATTGGGATGGCATGTCATTTTAATTAATAAGAAATGGACCTGGATTGTAAAATTAGGTGCTTTATTTCCTCCTGGTTTGAATGATGCCATTTGATTGGCTGATACATTTTTGGGCGGGATTTTTGATGCTACACATATTTACATGTAGTTTGGTGAATCAAGTATTACTTGATGTTTTTTGATCTGCACTGAGAAAAGCTTGTGCCAAAACTGGTTTGCTGTTATTTATGCAGAATGTGGAATTTAATAAGTTATATCTATGTCAATCGAGTGTTGGCTACATTTTGGTTTCAGAACCTAAACTTTGACCACCAGGTAGCTACAGTAGTGAGGAAATCCTTCTGTGTGGCTCAAATTATAAGTAAAAGTGTGGCATCAAGATCAAAAGAAGCCAGACTGCTATTGTGTCTAGGCTACAGTAGGCCCATAATCAAGTACAATGCTCCCTTTTGCATGTAGTTAATCATGCACTAACACCAATTGGAGTGGCTCCAGAGGTCTCTCACTAAAAAAATATAAAGAGTAAGACACATCCTATGCAAACCACCTAAAGGCCCTATTCTTTTATTTTGTCTCATACTGTTCATTGGGAAGGGACTTATGCTTGATCTACAAGGCATTTTCTGATCCAATCCTGATGGAGATGTTACATATTTGTAAGAAGAATAATACAAGGGTTATGCATTCCATGGACCTGAACATTATTTGTGACTCTAACAGAACTTGCTGGATAGACAGATTTGTATCCCAAAGGCTACCTCATCTGTGGAATAAACTTCCCATCTTCGTAAAAGAAAGCCAGTCCCTAACTCTCTTCAAAAAGAATTTGGTTCACTCTCGGGGTACTGCCCATGTCCCTCATGGACAGAAGCACTCTATAAAATTACTCAGGGCTCCAACACCCAAAGGCCCACTACCCTGATATTACCCCATCCCATATCTAGGGAATTAAGATATAATATTGTCATATCCTGGGTATTACTGGCTAGATTTGAAAAGGCTCTTGTGCCATTAGCCTAGTAATCACCTATGAACTTATGATCAGTACAATGAACAGAATACATTGTGTGAGTAACCGACCATAGCAGCAATGTTCAAGTAATCGAATAAGAACAGCATCCCATCACTGGAGGCCCTGAAGCCTGTGTGTTAAAAAAACATATTATTGCCCTACACCCCCACAAGGCACCTCCATGCTGGTGATAAATTTTCTACTAAGCACTGTTAAAATAGATTATCAGTCTATAAATTGCAGCTCAAACAATAGCTTACCCAGGCCTGGTCATGTTCATGTTCATCAAACGGTTGGGACCTCTAGTGAAGCCACAAACTTCTTATTATTTATCGTTAACTTTTCCCCTCTACAATAACTGCTCGACTTGAATCATTACACCCCTAACAACTTTACCATTTAAGCTAGAATTAATACATCCCTTTTCACTACCCCAAATCAATGCTTCTCATCTTGCTCTTTTTGCAACTGCCCCCTTGCACCACTCTACCCCTCTTGTGCGTCCCCTGTATACCTAAGTTATAAACATTCTAGATACTTCAGTTTGGAACAGGCAGCCTAAAAAATAACCACTCCTATACATGCTGTCTGTCATATGTTACCACTATCCTCCTATCCACTACTAACATCTTCTCTCCCCTCCTACATAATTTTATAATTTACTTCATTGTATCTCTTGAGCTCCTTACAAACCTATACAATACTAAAATCTCCCTTCTTGCTTAATTTTATAAGTTAATTCTTTATGTGTCCTGACTTCCTTGCAAAACTTTTTTTACTGAAATGTAAAAACACTAAACTTCTGTACAATAATGTTTTTATTTCTGCAGTATCAATCGACTTAATTCTGCAATACTTTACAGCTGGAACAACTGTATAGACAACAATTGTTGATGCAAGTACTTTACTGTATATACCTGTTTTGTAATTGTGTTAGTTGTATATCATGAGAAATGTAACTGTTGTTCTTCTGAGAACTGTCTGAAACTCACCTGTTAATATAAATGTACTGTGGTGGAGATTTTCTCCCTGGGCTTCCAATGAAAATTGGCTCTGCCCAGTTTAACATTCCTGGTCAACAAATACAAATAAATAAAGAAAGAAAAGAAAAATAAGATGTGTAGCTCTGACTTGTAACTCGTGTTTTTAATTTTGTGTAGCTCTGACTTGTAACTCATGTTTTTAATTTTGTGTAGCTCTGACTGGTAACTCATGTTTTTAATTTTGTGTAGCTCTGACTTGTAACTCGTGTTTTTAATTTTGTGTAGCTCTGACTTGTAAACTCGTGTTTTTAATTTTGTGTAGCTCTGACTTGTAACTCGTGTTTTTAATTTTGTGTAGCTCTGACTTGTAACTCATGTTTTTAATTTTGTGTAGCTCTGACTTGTAACTCATGTTTTTAATTTTGTGTAGCTCTGACTGGTAACTCATGTTTTTAATTTTGTGTAGCTCTGACTTGTAACTCGTGTTTTTAATTTTGTGTAGCTCTGACTTGTAAACTCGTGTTTTTAATTTTGTGTAGCTCTGACTTGTAACTCGTGTTTTTAATTTTGTGTAGCTCTGACTTGTAACTCATGTTTTTAATTTTGTGTAGCTCTGACTTGTAACTCGTGTTTTTAATTTTGTGTAGCTGTGACTTGTAACTCGTGTTTTTAATTTTGTGTAGCTCTGACTTGTAACTCGTGTTTTTAATTTTGTGTAGCTCTGACTTGTAACTCATGTTTTTAATTTTGTGTAGCTCTGACTTGTAACTCATGTTTTTAATTTTGTGTAGCTCTGACTTGTAGCTCATGTTTTTAATTTTGTGTAGCTCTGACTTGTAACTCATGTTTTTAATTTTATGTAGCTCTGACTTGTAACTCATGTTTTTAATTTTGTGTAGCTCTGACTTGTAACTCATGTTTTTAATTTTGTGTAGCTCTGACTTGTAGCTCATGCTTTTAATTTTGTGTAGCTCTGACCTGTAACTCATGTTTTTAATTTTGTGTAGCTCCGACTTGTAGCTCATGTTTTTAATTTTGTGTAGCTCTGACTTGTAACTCATGTTTTTAATTTTGTGTAGCTCTGACTTGTATCTCATGTTTTTAATTTTGTGTAGCTCTGACTTGTAACTCATGTTTTTAATTTTGTGTAGCTCTGACTTGTAGCTCATGTTTTTAATTTTGTGTAGCTCTGACTTTTAACTCATGTTTTTAATTTTGTGTAGCTCTGACTTTTAACTCATGTTTTTAATTTTGTGTAGCTCTGACTTGTAACTCATGTTTTTAATTTTGTGTAGCTCTGACTTGTAACTCATGGTTTTAATTTTGTGTAGCTTTGACTTGTAACTCATGTTTTTAATTGTATGCAGCTCTGACTTGTAACTCATGTTTTTAATTTTGTGTAGCTCTGACTTGTAACTCATGTTTTTAATTTTGTGTAGCTCTGACTTGTAACTCATGTTTTTAATTTTGTGTAGCTCTGACTTGTAGCTCATGTTTTTAATTTTGTGTAGCTCTGACTTGTAACTCGTGTTTTTAATTTTGTGTAGCTCTGACTTGTAACTCATGTTTTTAATTTTGTGTAGCTCTGACTTGTAACTCATGCTTTTAATTTTGTGTAGCTCTGACTTGTAACTCATGTTTTTAATTTTGTGTAGCTCTGACTTGTAGCTCATGTCTTTAATTTTGTGTAGCTCTGACTTGTAGCTCATGTTTTTAATTTTGTGTAGCTCTGACTTGTAACTCATGTTTTTAATTTTGTGTAGCTCTGACTTGTAACTCATGCTTTTAATTTTGTGTAGCTCTGACTTGTAACTCATGTTTTTAATTTTGTTTATGTAGGGAATGAATGTCGATACTACCTAAATGCTGTTGTTGAAGGTACTTCTCCCTCTCCTTCATGTATTGTATGTAGATGACGTGGTTCAAGAGTGCAAATATGGGTGTGAATGTTCTTGTGGATTTTACTGACTGAGGACTGGTGCTAGAACTTCCCCTAACCAAGCCACACAGCCAAGTAAGAGTAAGAGTGGCTCCTTCTTTTAAGCTGTACATCAGACCTGTATTTAGGATGGAGGAAGAATGCATCTCACAGGTGGTGTCTGCAAAAGTTTTGTAAGTCAGACTGGAAGGGCAGACATCGACCTTTGGCGGTTTTCCATGAATAAAAATTGTACTGCAGCAGTGATCCCTGTATTAAGACATGTACTGCTATGCTGAGCTGCTCACACATTTTTTGTGGGCTAGAGGTGTGGTTTTGTAATCTCTACATTCTAGGCCTTCTAAGCCCGTAACGTTAGCCACCAAATAAGTCAACATTCTGGTCATTGGAGACTCCATCGTGAGGCACACTGATGTCCCTTTCACCAGGCTAGGTAAGGAGAAAGTCACAGTCAGTTTTTTTATCAGGGGCCAGGATCTGCCACATCATACACAGTCTCAGGTCATTGGACCACAAGTGCTTGTCCATGTGGGTGTAAATCACCTGAGACATGTCTCTCTTCGTATAGCCTAGAGAAGTATCATGCAGCTCTTGTAATATGTTTCCCAGGCTGCTATGAGCCAAGAATTGAGCAGCATTTTACCTTCTCCAAGGATGATGCCACAATACTAATAGAAGATGACTGACTTTAATAATTGAATTAGTTACTGGTGTCATTCTGAGGGTGTGCAATGTTTGTTGGCATGGAAGGAGATAGTCAACTGGTCATGCTGCTTTGCTAGGGGTAGTCTACACCTTTCTCTTCTAGACTTTTGAATAATAGCTGAAACAGTGTCCTCCCCATAGTGTCTTTTTAGGCAATGCCAAATTGAAAGTACTTCCAGAAAGATAAAAAAACAAGAAAGTCTAAAGATGTTACTGCTTAATGATGTTGTTGTTGTTGTTGTCTTTTGGCTTCTCCTGGTTAGGAGTCGCCACAGCGGAACTCTGGTCCGCTAATGATTGGCAGTAGATTTTCACGGTGCGGAGTTGCCAGCTCGACGCCCAACCTTCAACGAAGGCACGCCCATTCACGCATGTCTTTCAGAACGCCACTCAACCCACGGGGAGGACTTGCAGACTCTGCACAGAAGGCACTCCCAGCACACTAGCTGAGAATCGAACGGGAGAACCTCTTGCTGTGGGGCAACAACGCTACCGCTGCACCACTGTTACTGCTTAATGATAGCAGTCTAAAAATAAACTGCAAGCTGTCCTCGCCATAGAGAATGCTTATGTCTGTGCAGTCACTGAGACATGGTTTATTGAACACACCAGCAGTTCAAAGCTATAATGCCTTTCACACATTTAGACCAAATATTATGTAGACCGGGACTAAAGGTCAAGGTGTCCTGATTTACATCAGAAACAAATATACCTCAATTCCGTGACTCATGCGATAAGTACATACTGCAATAGTGTAGACAGATAGATAAGGGTTCAATTCCCAACAATGCTGAGTGTGTGTGTGTGTGTGTGTGTGTGTGTGTGTGTGTGTGTGTGTGTGTGTGTGTGTATATATATATATATATATATATATATATATATATATATATATATGTGTGTGTGTATATAAGTATATTCTCTTGCGGCTTTGTGTGGTTCCTGCCTGTGTGTGTGCAATGCCAGTACATAACAGTTGATTTGGTGTAGTGGTGCATTTCTCTGACTGTAGTGCACAGGGTCCTGGGTTAGAGAATTGCCAGGGCCAGTTATTTGAGGTGGGATGGCATAATGGTTAAGGTCCTTACCTCAAAGATGCAAGATACAAGGTTTGATTCTGACTCAGGGTTATCAGGTTCTGACTTGTCTCAACAGGGGCTAAACTCTTGGCTAGGCGTATAACGGCCTCTGTGCCAATAGCCTAGTAACCCCCTATGATCAAACAGAACAATGTACTTGAGCTTCTCCAAGTTCAAATCATCAAAGGCAAAACTCCACAGCACTTCCTTACAAGCTATAGGTCCCTTTCTATGACCCAGGAAACCTATAACATGGATTTAAACTTATTGGAAACAGTCACCATATAACCCAATAACATATTCATGGGTAACATTAATTACTACACTATTGACTGGAATCATATATGACACCAAGGGTTCACTTTTAAATGTCGAAATGCCAAAGTCTTGACTTTTAAAAGAACGTACCCAAAACATCGAGATTTCGGAATCTCGACATTTAAAAGTGAAAAAAAAAAACTTCAAACTGTTTGCAGGAGGAAAGACCCCCTGCACCCCCACACCCCCTTACTTAAATATATCAACTCCGAGATCGCACTAGAGTGAAGAGAACGGTAAGTGCAACAGGACCGTTACCGTTCTATTTACTGTAACGTGATCTCGGAGTTGGTATATTTAAGTAGGGGGATGTGGGGGGTGCAGAGGGGCTTGACCCCCTGCAAACACTTTATTTCAAGTCTCTTGTCTTTTTTTTCCCCCCACTTTTAAATGTCGAGATTCCGAAATCTCGATGTTTTGGGTACGTTCTTTTAAAAGTCGAGATTTTGGCATTTCGACATTTAAAAGTAGACCCGACACCAAACATGCAGGCACAGAGATTTCTGGATTTTGTAAACACAATCTCCCTGGACCAGATTGTCAATACACTGACCAGGGGCACAAACATACTGTATTTGGTAATCACTAATGTGGGAAAGTGATGCACACCCCTAGTGTAATGCCTTCTCAGGTCAGACCACAAAATAGTCTCCTTTGAAGTACAAATAAAGCCTGGAATCCCAGCTAATCTTGGAATGTTCAGGAACTACTCCAAGACTAATTTCCTACTACTAAGGGATAACCTGGCAAAATTTCAAGCCTCCATAAACCCTGAGAACATCCCCAGTGGTCCCACACTAAAAGAATACAGGGTGTACGTAACATGTCCAGTGCAGACTGCCTCAAAGCCCCATCCCTATAGTCTATCTCCTACAGGCTGTTGAGGGGAGATCTATGCCTGGCATACAAGGCATTGTCATACCCCACCTTGATGGACCTGTGCATATCTGCAAAACTGTCAGCACCAGAACTACCCATTCTAAAGACTTATACCTTGCCTGTGATGTAAATAGGACCTGCTGGCGAGGCAGGTGTGTATCCCAGAGATTACCCTGTCTCTGGAACAGGTCCTCCATCCATGTGAAGCAGAGTTCCTGCTTAACCCAATTTAAGTGTAACTCGGACAGTTGGATGGGGAACAAGAAATCCATCCCTGGTTAGGCACCTATGTCTGTAATGTATAAAGGCAGCCTGTAAATGGTTCATCTCCCAAGCTCCTGCTTACAATTATCAATTTTTCAGAGATTTGAGATGCATGGCTATACTTAAAAAAGGCCTTTGTTGTTGTTAGCCTAGTACACAGCTATGAAACTATGAACTCTGTGTGTAACTAATGATGTAGTGCCCTTTGCTGTAACTGTAGCTGTGTCCACCTACAGATGTGGTGTCTCATGCTGTAAGTATAATATTTATGTATCTCCAGGTGTAGTTTGCCATGTGAGCTGTAACCTTGTATGTACCAACAGCTGTGAAGTCCCATGCATAACTGTAACCTAGTATGTACCTAAAGCTATGATGCCCTGTGTGTAACTATAACTTTGTATGTATCTGCAGCTGTGGTCTGCAGGTGTGGTGCCCTGTGTGTAACTGTAATTATGTGTAACTGTAATTTTATATATCTACAGGTGGGGTGTGCCATTTTGTAGTTGTAAACCTTTATATACCTCTATGTGTAACCCTGATTGTATCTACTGTTGTGTGAGCCATCATGTAATTGCATCTTGGCATGGATCTACCAACGTACTATGTAATTTTGCAACTGCATATATATTAAGAACAGTGTTAGATATTTTATCTATGTTAATAACATTGTTAGATACTGTAAATATTACTGTTCGATACAGTATCTATGTTAAGAACACTGGATGGTGTGTCTGTGTTGAGATACTGTGTATGTTACTGTTAGATATGTGTTACTGTTGGCTACTGTATTTATGTTAATATCAGATACTGTATCTATGTTAACACTGTTAGATACTGTATATGTTACTGTTAGATACTGCATTTATGTTAATGTCAGATACTGTATCTATATTAACACTGTTAGATACTGTATATGTTACTGTTAGAGACTGCATTTATGTTAATGTCAGATACTGTACTGTATTAGCACTGTCAGATACTGTAAGTATGTTAAGAACAGTGTTAGATACAGGACTGTCTTTAAAAATAGAAGATGAATGGCCGTAAGAGACATCAGAAGGACTCAGAACAACAAATTGATAAGTGTATCTTGGGAAGGGTGGCATAAGAAGGATCTGGTGGATCATTTGACAGGGTTAAAACAATATTAGTATGCTTAGAAATCTCTTGTAGGATGGTACTGAGCTTAAGAAGCATCCGGTATATATTATCATAGAAGGGTTAAAACTCTCTAGTGAAGCTGGAGGAAGAACAGTAAGATGTCTTTGAGATACCTACATTGCTTTAGTGGATTAAACAAGAAAGACTATTAAATACTGAAATTGCATTTTAAAATAAATAAGGAGTGAAGCAATCATTTGTGAACTGGCTTGATTCCTAGAGGTTAGGCATAATACGACCATAATATTGTCATGGGAGACTTTTCATGGGTATATTTATCCAGCTCTTGGCCAAGTAATGAAAGAAGAGATTCAGAGTTTTCTTCAAGATTTAATTGTATCCATAATCTCAAGCATATCAACCATTACTTCTGCAGGCTTTCAGAGAAAGAAGTTCAGCTTCCCTTGAACATCTAAAAGGCAGGGCTGCCTCAAGCCCTGCCAGCATAAGGTCTGATCTTTAGAAATTTTCTCAACTAGAGCTACAGCCTCTCTTTGACTAATTATTTCAACAGTTTAAGACAGAATAAGGATGGTCCTTTTGTATGCATTAGCCCTGTAACCTACTTAAGCTAGGGGACACCAACAAAGTTACTGAACAGTTCTATACCAGGGAGGGTCCTTTTATATGCATTAGCCATCTAACCTACCTAAGCTTGGAGGCACCAACAAAGTTATTTAACGGTTCTAGACCAGGGATGGTCTTTTTATATGCATTAGCCATCTAACCTACTTAAGCTAAGGATACTAACAAAGTTAGTGAACGGTTCTAGACCAGGGATGGTCTTTTTATATGCATTAGCCATCTAACCTACCTAAGCTAGGGGCACTAACAAAGTTACTGAATGGCTCTAGACCAGTAGCAGTTCACTTGAGTGATAAGATTTGTGGTGGGGTACAGGCAGTGAAATTAAAAGCTCATCCCTCATTTAATTCCTGGGAATCAGTGTGGTTTCATGGAGGGGAAGGGGCACAGAGAGCCATCTCAGAAAAATTCTAGATGGTATGCAGTGTGCAAGCTGCAAGAGATAAAACAATAATCAGCAGATTATAACTTTTTTTGCTCATAAAAAATATTTGTTAATGTACTATGGAGTTATTTCTGGGAGGCCATGGGGCACTTTTTTGGCTTTCCAGAAGTGATTTAAATGAATTCCAGTTACCAGTACCTTAGTTTCAGCAAATGTATGTGCATCATAGCTATTTTGGCTTCAGTGTAGTATGTGCCAAAAATGCATGGTTACACTGTTGGTTCTTATACCTGAGCATATGGCACATGCCATCTGCAGAAATAAGGTTATAAATGGGGTCATCCTGGGAGGACAGGAGACTAAGCTAACATTGTTTGCTGATAAAAACCCATTGATGTTGGCAAATTGAGTAGATTCCATATCTGTTTTAGCTTAGCTGATAGCCCTGAAAATCTTTGGAATACATCTGTCTATTAATAAACATTAAGACAGAGGTATTGCCCCTCACTCATGCTACATTGGCCCTTCTCATAGCAAAACAAACATATAGAATATCTGAGTGTAATATCACCCCCTGGTGTTTTGTGGAGTTAAATGTGCAAAAACATGTTAAATCTAAACACAATGTAAACCACTGAAAAGATTACTTTTTAACTGTACAAGTTCTTTCTGACTTTATTTTCAGGGTACAACATCCCAGTGCAGCAGCTTTGGTTGTATACGAAGAAAGATGGGAGGGTCCCAGCTGATGACACTGGAGGAGGAGGGATGGTACAGAAGAAGCAACTTCCTGGTGTCAGAACAGGCCGTAAGTATATAATAATGTTTGGAGTTTTCTCACTTGAAGTTTAGTCTAAATTATAACACTAACAACAAAAAACTTAACCAATATTAAGGAAAACTAAAAACTGCAAAAAATACTGGTCCCGTAGCATGCAAACAGCAATGAAAAAGGTGAACTTGTATATTAATTAATTTAAATATTCCTCATCGTACCCTTTTAATAAACATCCGAACACACACACACACACACACACACACACACACACACACACACACACACACACACACACACACACACACACACACACACACACACACACACACACACACACACACACACACATACTTATAGAATTTATATTCATACCCACACACATCTCTCTATCTAGACTCAAATGTGTGTGTGTTTTCATGTTGGTGTCATGTAAATATTACTATATATACTTATAAATTCTAGTAAGCAGGCTACAGGAAGTTGCATGTCTTATGGTACAGATTTCTTCTATAGACTTAAGCCTTAGCAAAAACTTCCCAGAGTTTAGGCCATATCGTCAATATCTCTGTCTTATTTATTTCCGACCCAGCCCCCACATATATATTACAGAAGCATGCATCCATATTCTGGTATTGCAGGCCCTGTTGTCCAGACATTAAGTGACCAGCAGAGTGTAAGGAGGAGGCCAGGCTGACAGCAGAACCTGTCATTGTTGGTGGGTCACCAGTCTGCCAGTTCTTGATGACCACTGCTGCCTGCAAAAAAGAGGTTTCTAAAAATCAAAATCTCCCTGCAAATGGAGAGCTCCGTGAGATGAAATGGGGTGGGGTGGGGTGGGGGTTGAAATGCAGCTAAACAGAACAGGGTGAATGAAGAGATAATTTTGCAAAACAGGTAAGAACCAAAATACATAATAAAAAATTTAAAATAAAAATTTGTTTTGTGCATTTCCACCTAACAGTTGATCATAATAGCTGATCTTTTCATTGGGGGTGTTTGTTAGGGTACCTCCTAGTAACTCTGTAGTTCTGCTACAAGAATTCAGCTCTTATGTATAGAATTATGGAGTTATCTGTATGGCTGGGATTGGGAGGAATAGCTTGCCTTATACAATGATCAATTGTTACTAGAATTTTCTGTTAGGTGAGCACCTGGGAGATATTGCTATACAGCTTTTGAGTTCAGTGTGGAAAAACATTACAATAATAGAATGTAAAAAAATATGAAGTGCTGTACAGGAAGCCTCGCTCCCTTCTGTATTCACATGGCACCCTTACTTATTAACCATACTAACTCTAAAGTCGCTCTTTCATGGAGAGTTAGGAATAATTGTGTTTTACTTAGTCCAAGGTAGCACGACCTTAGAGCTAATATAGGTACTAACTAGGGATGTGCAGACAGAGCCACCACATGGCGTAGAGAGGGACTAAGTCCTTCTGCAGAAACATTGGTCTGAAATATTAGATTCTATTAGTTTAGTCTGTTACTCAGGTATAGCATATTTGGAAATGTACATGTCATGATTTGCAGTGTATTCTGCAGCAGAGAAAATATTTTCAAACGTGATAATCATTGTCATCCTTATCAACCCCCTTTTTTCCTTTTTCATACATGGGTCAGGGTGTCCTGTCAGCTGTCACCGTCTCTCTTCATCCAATATCCCCCTCCTACCTTCTTCAATTTTATGCCTGACTGTTGCAGGCCTTCTCTCACGTAATTCATCCCTTTGCTGGATACCCTTGTTTCCTCTTGCCTTCTTTCTGTCTGTTCCAAATCTTGTTCTCCAGATTGTCTTTCTGCAGATGTGCCTAGACCACCTTCATCTGTTCTCTTTTACCTTCTCTGCTAGTAGAGATACTTGGGTTCTGCTCTAATGTCCTCAATTCTCTGTCGGTCCCACACTGTGCATCCTGTTACCCATCACAGGCACGTCATCTCCATCACCTCTAGCTTCCTCAGTTGTTTTGTCTTCACTACCCAAGGTTCTGTGCCATACAGTAGTACTGGTTACACCACTGATTTGTACACCTTATTTTTCAGTTTCTTTGGTATTCTTTTGTCATATAGTACCCCTGACAGTCTGACCTTTTGGCAGCAGCCCCTCTGATTCAAGCTTTGACCTCCTCATTCATAATTCCTGTCTCCTCAACCACCCCACCCAGGTACTTGAAACTGTTAAACCCCTCCACTATTTTCCCTTCTATCTCAATTCACAGGTTCTTCGGATTTCCTCAACCACCCCACCCAGGTACTTGAAACTGTTAAACCCCTCAACTATTTTCCCTTCTATCTCAATTCACAGGTTCTTCGGATTTCCCTCATTTTGCTGCCATTACAACTGTCATATCTGTACTCCATTTCATACTGTGTGTCTTCAGTTATGCATTTCATTCTTCTATCCTTTGCTGAAGTTCTTACTCCGAGTCGGCCAGGAATGCAGCATCATCTGCATACAGCAACTTTGTTGCTCTGTCCCCTTCCAGCCTCTTTGCTAATGTAGTCCATCACTAGTATGAATAGCAGTGGGCTTAGAGATGAAATTTGATGCACACCCACTTTTACTAAGAACTCCTTTGTGAGTATGTACATAGCCTGCACTAATTCTCCCAATGTTTCTGATGCTTCAAACCATTGCACAGCTGCCCAAATCAGCTTTCTTGGGACCTTATCATATGCTTTCTCTAAGTCTAGGAACGCCCAGTTGGACTCCTCTCTAGCTTCTTCTCAACTATCTGACTCAGTTCAAACATTGGGTCAGTTGTGCTACATCCTGATCTGAATCTGGACTGCTCATCTCCCAGCTTACTTTGTACTACCTTGTTTTGTCATTCACCTTCTCCAGAACTTTCATGCAATGTGTCAGGGGTCTGAAACCTGTATACTGCCCACAGTTGTGAATGTCTCCTTTGTCCTTGAGCACTGGCAGTAGTATGCTTATTCTGCAGCCATCTGAGATGCATCTTTCTCTCCATTCTGCTATGAGTACCCTCAGGAGATGTTTCCCCTAACTCACCCAACATATTGATCATGATCATATCTGCTGTGACCTTATTTGAGCTTGCTGGCTTGACCTAACAATTTTCCAAACTGCTCTTATTTCTTCTAGGTTGGACTCTTTTTTCCTCTTTCATTGTAGACTGTGTTTGGGACAATACAGTTTCAGTGGGATTTTCTTCACTCTGAAGCTGCTGGAAGTACCCATTCCATTGGCTTTTGATGTCCTGTAGACACATGAGCAGTTTATTGCTGGCGTCCCTTATGAAAGGTATCTGACTATCTTCTTTATCTTTTTGTTTTTGCCTTGAAACTTGATAGAGTTTCTTTGTACCAGCTACTGAGTCACTTTCCCGAAGCTGGTAGAGTGCCTCTGATGCCCTGCTCTTTGCTATTGCAACCTTTTTCTTAGCCTTTTTGTTAGCCAACTATTATTCCATCCTAGCTTGGTCTGTCTTTTCAATCTTCCACTTTTTCCTGCACTCCTTCTTTCTTTTGATGACTTTCTGGACTGCTGCATTCCACCACCAGCTTTCCTTAAGTACCTCATTTCCATACTTGGCTCAGCCACAGTTTTTGCTCCGTAGACCTCACACGTGCTGTTTTGTGGTGCTGCCATTCTTCTTCATCTCCACCTTTTTCTTCTTCCTGCTGCCCTGGGTAATTCCTTGAATTCTTGTGCTTTCATTCCAGTCAAGTTCCAGGTCCACAGTCTAGTCTGTGTTGACCTCAGAGCCTTAACTGGCCATTGCTTGCATCTAATTGTGGCCACCAGTTATGTTGTGGGTTAACTCTTTCACTGAGGATGACTTTGCAATCAATGATTCTACCCCAGTGCCCTTTCCTTACTAGGAGGAAGTCTACCTGAGTTGCATGTTGGCTACTCTTGTATGTGATCTGTGACTGCCTGTGTTGCTGAACCATGTTGTGATCAACATCAAGCCATTTGCCAATCAGAAGTCTATAATGGTCTCTCCTTCTTATTCTGTTACCCAACCCACGTGGACCCAGGAAGTCCTAATATCATGTTATGTCTGTCATGGCATGTGCATTTAGATAATCCATTATCAACACCAGTTCATGTTGTCTTGCTTTACCTAGTAGGTTCTGAAACTACTGCCCGAGTGCACTCTTTTCCTCACTGTTAAAGCACTGCTGTAGGGCATATACTGAGATTATGAATAGTGCTTATCCTTACACTGAAGACTGAATGCCATGAGTCAGTTAATAATGGTGATGACATCCCTCACTGTCTTCTTAAGCCTCTCCCCACCATAATTCCCACACCATTTCTAGTCTGTCTTCTTCCTAAGTAGTAGACTCTGCCCTTCCATCTGATCTCCTGGATACAGAGAATGTCCAGCCTCCTTCTTGCCATCATGTCATCCACTTCCATCATCCTCCCAGTAAACCTATATTGAGTTTAGGAATCATTAGTTCATATATGGCAAGTTGATTGGTTTTACATCCATCTTTCACTCAACATAGCTATCCCAGGTAACCTAAGCTGGGTAACTGGACATCAGCCGGCCAGTAGCTTACTGACCCAGGGCTATATGCCCTGCACACACTCATCTATAGGGGCACATGGATCCCCTCTCACCATCACCATCAGCATGAGATCCTGGAGTAGGTCAGAGTAGTTCAGATTTTGAATCCGCTTATCACCATGAAATACTTATTACATTTTTGGTGACACTAATCAACATAACCAAATCACCTAGGGGCCAGTTTTTACACCATTGAGTGGCTAACCCTAACATGACCCACACAATGGATCCATGTTCTCCTATCTAGAGGGTACTGACTACCTCATTGTATGCACAAAGCGGTTGGTATATACAGCTCTTCCACTGCTTGGGCACTCTATAGAGTTAAGAGTCTGTGCTGCTGCCCACAGCTCCATTTGTTTTACATTTTTTTTGTCCCCTTGAACCTCATTTTTACCAACCTGGCCTCCAGTGCCCTGTGTCCACAGTGGGTCTGCCAGCTACTTTCCTACCACCAGACTTGGTCTGGTTGTGCTAGGCCTGGTTATGGATACTAAGAGTATCCTGGGGGGGCTCAGCTCATCTGTGCTTCCATTTGGGGGAATTATTTGTACCCTACCCGGTCCTTTTCTCTGATCCCACATCCGAATCTGGAGGGCCATGCCATGACAAGTAGGAGAGCCGCTGCAGTGGCACTGAAGCCCAGGGCAAGGGCCCGGGTGGAGCCGCCGCAGGTGCAGATCCTGGGGGTAGCAGTAAATATGCAAACTAGAGATTTGAAGGCTGAAGTGAAGAAGGGTTCCATGTGGACAGCAGTTGAACATGCGTCAATCGATTACATCTGAGGGCAACTCTCCTCTATGGACCATGCCTACCCTTAAAGAACGTATCAATGAGTTCCTTCCAGCCTTGCAGCAGTCACCCCATCCCTTCCCTTCCATGCTGCTCCATCAGTTCCCTTAGACACTAATTGCACTCAGGTCAGCTGGACCATTGTCAGGGTTTTATTCTTTGATGCCACTAGAGCGGCTTACACAGCTCCATTCTTGGATGAATTTGAGGTTAGCATGTTTTTGAGAGGAGGGGGTAACCCTACAGAAACAGAGGGAGAATATACAAACTCCATACAGGCTTTGGCCAGGGGTCAGGCTTAAACCTTTTACCTTATGCACTGGAGATGAAGCACTGAACCATTATGCCAACCATGTCTTCCAAAAGTGACAAAGTAGTTGTTAAAATAAATTTAATATGCTGCTAGGGAAGATGTTGTAGTTTCTGATTATCTTTTTGTGGGGATTGTTGTATACAGTAGATTTGTAGGCATTCAGTCACTTTGTTTCTTCTGAACACATATCAGCCCTTATGACTGTTGGTCTAGCTATATCATATTTAAAGAAGAGAGCCTATTGCTAATGCCAACATTTTCTGATAATATGAGGCAGGGTACATGCATCGGTCTTTCCTTTTTTCTTCTTTGTTTCACTGCTACTGTAACACGTTTCTTTGTAGACGGTATATGAATACACTGAATTAGACTAAAAAAAAAACAGATGTGAACACCTGTTGGGTACCTTTGTTCATCAGCAAGCATCCATGTTTGAAAAGAGGACAACTTATATGTGTACTTAGCACCTGGTACCTGGGTTCAAAAGTCAGTGGCCTGTGCTGTAGTCACTGTTAGAAATGAGGCAGCATTTTCTGGACATCTGAGTCAAAACTGTTGCTGGCCTGTCAAGTGAACACCCTCATGGTTGTGAGTTTGGTCTGATAGCCTGAACAGTGTAGAAACCCAAACATATGGCATAAAGCATCCGGTAGGAATGCGTGTCTTCAGAATTCATACTGGAATGTTCTGTACAGGATGAGCTCAGTTCTTACTTCTCAAATATACTGAGGGAGGTTGGGGATGTCCAAAAAACATACACGATTCCTCCACTCCTTCACCAATAAAGCATACAAAATACAAAATGGAGAACACCGACTGCTGCAATTGAATTTTTTAATTCTGGTACCTCGGCCTTCGCCTTCTCCTGGAATACATTTTACTTAATGCTCCACCCATTTTTATACAAATCTTTTAATTAAATAATTGATGCACCATCCCCCAATTAAATAGTTACATTCATTTCATTACTACTTCAAGCAAACAAATTTGGCATTTCTTAGCATAACTATACAACATGTTAACTGGAGAATAAATAACATTCATTTCATAAATACTTCTGATAATATATACATACATATAAATATTATTACTAATAATATATATACCTGTTATTCACATAATACTGCCCTTGCAAGCAATCCCATTTCCTTGAATATATTGGAAAATATTAAGAAATATGTGAAGAAATTACAATTACTGAAAAAATTACTGAAAAAATTACTGAAAATTTTTTTGCTGAAAAATTTTTGCTGAAAAAATTTTGCTGAAAAAATTACCAAAAAAGTTACCACCAAAATTCTTACGTGGAAAACACTTTACACCTCCATATTCATCCCATTCGGAAATACAGTTTTTAAATTAAGAATGAACCTTGACTCCATCAAAAGTAATTTTTCACGAAAAATGGCCTCATTCCCGAATACATTAGGTCTACCTAACACACTGAAGACAAATCCATCTGGGACCCCCCCATGATTGTCAATAAAATGTTTTCCCACTGGGCTCTCCAACCTCTTATGCCTTATATCTCCTAGGTGTTCCAAAATCCTTAATTTAACCCTTCTAGTGGTTTGTCCTATGTACCAATTTTGTCTCTCACAGCCACATCCTATAATATACACAACCCCAATTGAGTTGCAATTATAAAATTCCGTGGCATTGTATTTAACCCCATTAATTTTACAACCATCCAAATTCCTAATCCACTTACACACTTTACATTTACCACACCTGAATGATCCCTTTCTATCATCTTCACCCCCTTCATCATTTTTTCTAAAATTTAGAATTTCCCTGAGATTAAAATATCTCTTATATGAAAAGGTCACCCGTGATGGAAAAAGTTTTCCTATCTTCTCATCTTCACAAATAATAGGCCAAAATCTATCCACTAGTCCCTTCAAAGTATGAGAAAAATGGGAGAATCTGGTTACAAAAAATATTTTTCCATTAGATTCCTTGGAACCACCACTATTTTTAGCATAAATATCATGATTTCCAGAATATCCCTTCCCCCTAAATCTCACCCTATTGCTGGACCTTTTAGTGATGCCCAACTCATTCTCCACCCTTCTTCTAGCTTTTTTAACACTCATGACAGAATATCCCCTCTCTAATAGCTTTCTTTCCACCTTATTAAATTCCACTGGAATCAAATTCTTTTCTGAAATGTGTCTCCCTATTCTCTTAAACTCACCAAATGGGAGAGATTCAATCAAGGAATCACTATGCATGCTGGAAGCATGGAGAAAATTTTCCGCTGCAGTCTTCTTATAATGTGGTTTGTATTGAATTTTATCATCCTGGTTCACATAAATTTCTACATCCAAATAATGGATGGTTCTACCCCCCATGGTATAGGTGAAATCCAGACCCCAGTTATTTTGCTTCAATTCTGAAACAAAATTCTCAAACTCCTCTGGTGCACCACTGCACAAAAATAGAAGGTCATCGATAAACCTCATATATTTGACCACCTTCCTTTTATAAAATAAAGAGGGATAAATATAACTATTTTCAAAATGGGCCATAAACAAAATAGCGTATGAGGGCGCAAAAGCCGCCCCCATAGCTGTGCCCTCTTTTTGCAAAAAATGTTTGCCCTCAAATTCAAAACAATTGTGCGTGAGACAAAAGTCCAACAAACTGATGATAAAAAATGTTCTGGGACCATCCCCAAGCATTTTTTCCACTGCTTTTAGACCATGCAACCTACTGATGCTAGTATATAAGGATTTGACGTCTATACCAGCCCAATAAAAATCTTCATCCCATGCTATATTGCTAGCCTTGAAACACACCTCTTCACTATTCTTGACATGAGATTGTACCCTTTCTAGATAACCCTTTAAAAGGGAATCCAAAAATATACCTACATTCTGTAAGTATCCTCCTTTCCCTGAAACTATGGGGCGTCCGGGTGGATCCATAAGATTTTTATGTATCTTGGGGATGGTAAAAAATCTGGCCACTCGTGGATTCTTAACATGTAACTTTCTAACATCACCTGGAGATAAAAAGCCCAGGCGCTCACCCCTTTCCAGTATTTCCAACAATAGCATATTATATTCTTTCATCGGATTTAAGGGTAACTCAAAATAAGTGTTATGGTCCCTCAAAAGCTCCATGGCCATAGAATTATATTTGTCCCTAGGAAGAACAACCCAGTTCCCTCCCTTATCCGCCTGAGTGAATATATACTTTTTATTCATGTACTTTAAATCACATAAAGCTTTCCATTCATCCCTTTTCAGGTTATAATTTCTTTCTTGACCACGAAACTTTGCATATTCTTCTTCCAAAGTATTTAGTAATGTTTTTTCAAATACACTAATAACTATGTTCTTTCTAGATGGCATGAATTCACTTTGGCAGGGTAAATGAGGAACTGTTAGTCTACCATAACCAGTGTTAAAGGTAAACCCCCCCCCAACATCACACACTTCATCTTGTTCATAAATGTCCACCAAGTCATTTTCATGTAATGTGAGGTTCAATAAAGACTCATCTAAAATTTCTAAACTAGCCACATTTTCCTCAACATTATTTAAATTATCAATCAATGGAGCATTTATATTGGAGTCATATTTATGTCTAAATGAAGTTTGAACGGCAAAAAATTCCCTCAGAAACAGCTTTCTGCAAAACTGCTTGATTTCTAGAGACAAATCAGCAAGAGAAGGGAAACAAACAGGTACAAATTTGGTGCCTTTATGAAGAACTTGTTTGGCACTCTCAGTTATATTTAAATCTGAGATATTTATTACATTATAGTTCTCACCTTCACAAATGTCCACAGCATCAAAAATCAATGAATCAAAGTCCTGTAAGGGAACCACTTCATCCGAATGACAGCTGCTTCTTATAACCGTTGGAAACTGCATATAGTCCTGTAGAACTTGTTGAACCCCTCTCTCCCTGTGGAAAACAGTCTCTGAGAGAATAGTTCCATGTCTGCTGAAACTTGCGGAATTATCACCTCCTTCTCCCCTTATTTTGAAACCGACGGCCTCTTCCCTTCTGTTGCACCGCCGTTTGGTCTGTATCACTTGCTGCATTGCTGACTCCCATACTGGATTCCTGCTCTGTATTCAAGCTCTCAAACGATACGCTCTTCCTGCTACTCGACTCATCTGCTGAAGACGCTGAAGTTTCACCACCACCAACGGATCTCGGGCCCCTGATGACGTCACGAGAAGCTCCACGCTTTTTCTTAAAGCTATATTGCCATGAAAACAGTTTACTTGTTTCATGGTCTTTAATATCACGAAGATATTTTCTCTTCTTTCGGGAAACCACTTCCGTTTCTATCT
Organism: Protopterus annectens; assembly: GCF_019279795.1. Classification (NCBI taxonomy): domain Eukaryota; kingdom Metazoa; phylum Chordata; order Ceratodontiformes; family Protopteridae; genus Protopterus; species Protopterus annectens. The sequence continues at coordinate 1,870,037,672 of NC_056732.1, forward strand.
TAGACACTCTACTTTTAATTTCAATCATATTTTTGTTAAATACAGTCACGGAACTTTCTTCTATCAGCTTATCCTGCAAAAGCAGGATAGAAGTTCGAGTTTTATTCAGTGTTCTCTCGTTTCTTTTGACTAGCACAGCAAGCCAGCTCAAAGTACATTTTACTGAAATGTCCTTCCACTCAGCAGACAAGTCCAGTTCATCTTCTGCAAATTCAAAGGCTGGTAAACGTTCCACCCTAAGACCCCTCGGAGTAATGTTAGTTTTTATGTATTTTTCCAGCAATTTTAGGTCATAAAATGTAGTAACTTCTTTTATTAATGCTCTCTCCAACTCCACATACCTCTCAGAGAAATCTATGCTTGAGCTTTCCCAAGGGTCATTGTTGGCCATTTTTTCCTCTCTCTCCTTCCATAAAGATGCCAAATTCACAGGCTGTAGTGATGGTGCACCCAAATGGGTGACAGGGACGGTGTCCACCGACATGATATCCAAAAAACATACACGATTCCTCCACTCCTTCACCAATAAAGCATACAAAATACAAAATGGAGAACACCGACTGCTGCAATTGAATTTTTTAATTCTGGTACCTCGGCCTTCGCCTTCTCCTGGAATACATTTTACTTAATGCTCCACCCATTTTTATACAAATCTTTTAATTAAATAATTGATGCACCATCCCCCAATTAAATAGGTTGGGGATGTGAAAGGTGGACCCTGTTTGTGACCCCAGTAGTTGAAGTAATTTCATTGAGCTGTGACAGAAAGATGGTCAGTGCTTGTCTTGAAAGTAACCCTTAGACCTCCTGCTAATTGACACCACTGCCGAGGGATAACATGACATAATATAAGGAGGTCGTCCATGCAATGCTAACAGGAAGGATTCCTGAATTTGAACTGCATGTGCAGGCTAGGGAGATGGAGTTGTTAAAGCCACCTAATGAGAGGTATATGACTGATGTTTGGATGGAATTCAAAACATTAGCAAACTATTAAGAAGGGCAGAAAGGGTAGAACATCGCCAAGCCTGGTGTCAGCAAGGGAAGGGTGGAGAAATATTAACATCAACTGATGACAGCTGTGAACATTGTCAAGCCTGGTGTCAGCAAGGGAAGGGTGCAGAAATATTAACATCAACTGATGACAGCTGTGAAAGGTGGAAGAAACGCTTTGAAGGATTCCTGAACTGGATAGGCCTCAATTTCTTTGTAAGGTAGTGAAGAAGCAGGTGTTGGTTCCCTCTATGGAAAGGCTACAGCAGTGGATGATATCTTGCCAGAAATGCTGAATACACTGGATATTGGTGGTGTGCTGAGGTGAATGTACTTTGTTAATGTGACATGGAAGTTGACGAATTTAGCCCGGATTAGCAAATTGGTAGATGGCTATTACCTATGGAAAGCTGGATCAAAGTGGAGGGATTACACTTCTTAGCCTCTACGGGAGAGTCATGGAATGCTTACTTCATCCAATAGCTGTTGCCTTAGTATAGGCTGAGTAGCATGGATTCCTTCTTTGGCATGAAACAGTAGATCATCTATTGATCATTGTACAAATTTTGTATTGAGCATGGGATTTTCCAGTACAATCTTACATATGTTTTGTGGACTTGGACAAAGTCTATGATCATGACCCCAGAACTGTTTCGCCGAAGGTGCTACAACACTATGGGGCTATTGGAAAAGTACTACATGCCCATTATTTTCTCTGTTTGTGGAGTGAAGTTTGTGTTCACCTTCATAGTATCAAGATGTATAAATTCAGGATGGGTGTAGCACTCTGCCAAGATTGTACCTTTGTCTCCCTTTCTGTTCATGACATTTTATGCAGAAGCTGTCAAGAGAGAGTATCCATTTACTGTGGACATTATGGATATTTCTTTGTTGGCTGCAGACAAGTTTGATACTTTGGCCTGAAGTAATTGTGATCTCTAGTGTGTGCTGGCATGCTTCACTGCTAAACGTGAAACAAATGACATGACTTAGGTGGTGGGGGGGGGGGGCGGCGGCACAATGGTTAAGGTGCTTACCTCACAGACACAATGTCCAGGGTTTAACTCTCATCAATGGTCACATCTGGTTATTGGCTAGGCATTTAAACATAGGTTCATAGGTGTGTACTAAGCTATAAACACAATGGCCTTTTTAAGCCTAGTCATGCATCCAAAATCCTGACAAGTTCTGGTACCCTTGGTAAATGTAACAAAGGCCTTGGGAGATCAAAACATTTGCAGTCAGGGGCCTGGGAGATGAACCATTTACAAACTCCCTTTGCCCATTGGTGACATATGTGCCCAACCAGGAATGAATTTCCTGTTCACCATCCATTTGTCCATGTGACACTTGAATTGAGGTAGGGAGGAACATGGATGGGGTGCCTGTTTCAGTGAAAGGATAGTCTCTGGGATAACATATTTGTCTCTCTAGTAAGTCCTTTTTATATCACAGGCAATGTTTAAGTCTTTAGAAAGGGTAATACTGGTGCCTGTTTGTTTTGCAGATATGCAAGAGGTCCATCAGGATGGGTTATGACAATGTCTTGCATGCCAGGCATAGATCTTTCCTCAACAGCCTGTAGGAGGCTAAATACAGGGATAGAGCTTTGAGGTGGTATGCATAGGACATGTTGCTTATACCCTGTATTCTTTTACTGAGGAACCTCTATGGACATTCCAGTTGTTGGATGTGCCTCGTTAGGTATATACCAAAGGGGGGCATTGTAGTTAATGATAGGTCTGATGAATGCTGAATATATTGGGACAATGACTTCCTTGGACCTAGATACCATACCTTTGTTTATACGTTGCACAGTATAGAATGATTTCTTCACTACTGTAGACATATGATGGTCAAAGGCTGGATTACTGTCTGTGGGTGTCCCCGAGTCTCTGACTACTGGGTCGCCTCTTAGGGGTGTGTTATCATTACGATAGTTACCAGGGGTGGATGAATTCCCAAAGGATACTATTATGCATTTCTTGACATTTAGTTTTAGTCCATGGCTCTGACACCAGTTATTTTTCTGTGTCAGACCTTTCTGGAAAACATCAGTGTCAGTGGGGGAGCTTATGGTTGCACCTAAATCATCTGCAACTTTGGTCAGCCAGAGGCCCTTGAGATTGGCCTTGATTTAGGAGAAGTAAATGCCAAAAAGGAGCAGTCCCAGAACTGATACCTTATGGGCTCTGCTTGTGACTGGCATTTTTGTAGAGGTGGACTCCCCAATTCTAACCTCCTGGGTCCTGTCTGTGAGCCAGTTATCTATCCACTGGGTGACATAATGGTTTATACTTAACCTCTTGAGTTTGTCAACAATACCCACGGGGTATTGTGTCAAATGCCTTGGCCAGGTCAAGGTAGGCAGTGTGAACCGTTTTTTCCTCATCTATTGCGGCCTGCCCTTGATGAAACCAAATTGTGATGGGTCCAGTTTCTGGAAGTTTCCTATGTAATTGTTGTTTTTTAACAAGAAACATCTTTATTGAATTATCACTTATGAAATAGGCAACCTTACATTTATATAAATGAAAACAAACCATATTGACATATTTTCAGCTGCAAATGTCATACATCACATATAATTTTCTATATAGCCATTGTTAGTCAAACATTACATAGATCATTCAATTTCTGCCTTCCATTAAACTTCATTCCTCCTCCAAAACATTATTCTGCTTACATTTTTCCCACAATTTCCATTATTTCTATGTAATTTGCTCCTACAGTTCCTGAACTGCTTCCTTTGAACATCTCAGGACGCAGTTCAGTTGACTGTGAAAGCAGTTGCATATCTCTGTGAATAAAGCTGGTTTAAAACTGGACCCTAGCCTATTGTTTTGTTCTGCTGCTGGTTTTGTGTTTAGAGTAACTAAAGAATGTCTTGTGGTTGTCCTTGGCCTGGGAGGCCAAATTTACCTCAAGTTTTGGCTTTGGTAGACTTAATTTGTCCTGTGAGTTGTTTGATGGGGGTGATTTTATCCTGCTGGGTGCTACTCTTCCTAATTTGTTTGCCGTTGTTTTCTTCCTGCTGTTACAGAGCCTATTAATGATGTGATCCCACCAGGGTGGCTTGTGATTTTGAGATAGTTCTGTCTGAATAGTCTGCAGACTGATTGCCGAGTATTTACCTATGAAGCTATGACAATCAGCACGTCAAAATCAGAAGTTATGATTCTAGTCACGGAGAGTAGATTATTGTTTGCAGATGAGGAAAATGAGTTACAGCAGTGAAGTAGTTTAAAAGTTTTGGGGTTTCATTAAGAAGTGTGTGTAGGGAGAATCAGAAGATTGATTAGCTGATGTGTGTAACAGCAGCATTGTACAAGACTTTGCTGATGAAACGAGAGTTAAACCAAAGGGCAAAGCTCTCCATATGCTGGTCAAGCTGTGTTACTATCCTTTGCTTTGCCTTTCTCTTGTCTTTGACTTTATGTTGGCTTGTAACCCTGGATTGTACCTGAAAATGATCCATTTGGAACAGTGTTTTATCCATGTTAACAAGTAAAGAAAAGTTGTACCTGTCAGGTGATCTATCGAACTATCTCCCTTAGTATTTTATTTTAGGAAGACTATCTCAGACAAATTAAAGCATGACAGATGTGTGCCTAAATTAGGGATAATTTTTTTTAAATGCATGGTGTGGGCTAAAGAAGTAATACTTGCAGGAGATGGGACATAATCTGAAGGAATCTGAGAGAGTTTTTATAGCTACAAGTTTATTTCTCACCCATGAATGAATTCATCAAATCTTTCCGCGGTCTTCCCCAAATTGTTAAAGATGCCAGCAACCTGTAAGTGAGACTTGGGTGCATGTATTTTTGAGTTGCCAAGTCATTTAGGTTTTCACCATAAATTTTAGCGAAGTTTAATGTTGCTGTTTGGGGAAGTCTCTGTCCTCTTAAATTTTATTTTTCACACATTTGTTATCTAGAATCCCAGTAGACAAAAATGTCTCTTTTCAGAAATAACATGGGAGCACTGTCTGGTCAGGTGAGTTGCTCAGAGTCACACAACAGGCAAATGGAGGAGAAAGAAATCGAACACTGTAGCCTTGACTACAGGAATCGGCTTGTTAACAGCTCAGAGCATTAGTCCTATGTGCTAGGTTCATTAGATGTTCAACTAACACTCTGCCTTTCTGGCATTCGGGTTGTAGTGCCGTGCTACCCACCTCTGAAAGTCTAATAAAGCTCATTGTCCTTCCCACTGCCTGTGTATGGCTGTGATGGACCAATCATCTGGCAGTATACGGATTGCCTTGCAGACCCACAGACAGGACCCTTTCAGTTTTCCAGTGCCATAGTAAGAGAAGGATCTCTTGGTTCATAGGTTCATAGGTGTGTACTAGGCTAATAGCCCTGGGGCCTTTACAAGCCTAGCCATAGGATTACCCTGGCATAGTGCCACCCAACCTTAGTTCCAAGTGCCTCTGTCGAGTAGAGCCACTGGTGTTATCCCTGGGGTGAATTTTCTGTTTCCCATCCATTCATCAAGATTTCTCTTGAAGAGGGTCAGCGAGGTGCTCTGTTTGACATGTATGGAAAGTCTGTTCCATAGCATGGGCAGTATCTGGGTTATGAACCTGTCCCTCCAGCATGTTCTGTTGATTGTGGTAATGAGGTTGAGGTCTCTGAAGCATGTGGTGTGGAGGGATTGTGATTTCTTTAGATGTAGCATTTCTAACAGAGCTGGGTCAGACATGGCTTTGTAAGTCAAGCAGAGATCGCCTCTAAGTAGGCGATATGAGACAGAGAATAGTTGGAGTTTTTTTGAGTCTGTCCATATAGGCTAGTGTTTAAGGCCTAGGATCCTCTTTGTGAGGTACTTTTGTGGCCTCTCCAGTTATTGCAGGTGTCTAGTGAGGTACATGACAAATGGGGCATTGTACTTGATGATTGGCCTAATGAGGGAAGAGTAGAGGGAGACAATGACCTCTTTCTTCGTGGATGCAAAACCCTTAGTAATGAGATGTGCCATATAGAAGGACTTTCTGACCACAGTGGCAATGTGGTGATCAAAAGAGAAGTTGCTGTCAACCTGTGTTCCCAGATCTCTTATAACATCGTCTGTGTTCAGTGGACTACCATCAATGTGGTAATTCATGGGAACTGGGTTTTTCCCAAAGGGGGGTGATGACACATTTTTTTGGCATTGAGCTTAAGGCCATAGTTCTGACACCAGTCGTTGGTTACAGTGAGACCATTCTGTAGGATGTCAGCATCACTTGGGGAGTTAATAATAGCTCCCAACTTGCAATTGTCTGAGAACTTTGTCAGCCAGAGTCCCTTCTTGTTGGCCTGGACTTTATTGAAGTAGATACCAAACAAGGGAGGACCCAGGATCGAACCCTGTGAGACTCCTCTCGTGACTAATCGGCCGTCTGACTTGGAGTCAGCTACTTTCACACTGTGGGTTCTCTCTGTGTGCCAGTTTGCAACCCACCTAGTGATATAGGGGTTGATGCCAAGCTTAGTGAGTTTTTATATGATTCCTGAGTGGGAAATGGTATCAAAAGCCTTTGCCATATCAAGGTAGGCTGTATGAACCACCTTGCCTTCATCCACAGCTCTGGTGACTGACTCAAAGAAGTCGTCCAAGTTGAGCAGGCATGATCTACCCTTACAAAACCAAACTGTGTGGGATCCAGAGTTTGGAGATTCCCTATATCCTTGTTTATTAGGTCCCCGATGATGCGTTCCATAGCTTTGCATATCAGACTAGTCAGGCTAATGGAGCGATAGTTCCCAGGGTCTGTAGTCGTTCCTCCTTTGTGGAGAGGGATAACTGTAGCAGTGCTCCATTTGGCAGGGACAAAGCCTGAGGTGAGGCTGTGATTGTTCCTTACTCTGGATCTCTTCAGCTGCTGTGCTCAAATAACAGTGTTTTTTTTATTTCTTCCCTATGTTTTTCTATCAGTGCTTTAATAGTGTATTCTGCTGCTGTGACTGTTTTTTTTTTTTTTTTTTTTGTAATTACAAATATTGTAGCTGCTTGGATTTTTCCTTTGCCTGTACAGTATAATGTGTTTTAAGGCCATTTGTGAATGTTTATGTAAGTTTCTGTACTGAGGCCATTTTACTTTAGTTCCTCTCATTACTTTTTGCTTCACGAGTCGCTAGTTAATCGTGTGTTTTTTCTGTCGATTAAAAGCTTCATTTGGAAGTTTTGACATGAAACCTTGCTGATATTGCATTTTTTTCTTTGGGTTTATAATTACTTGAGGTGACTGAGCAGGATTACAGCATTTGCAATGATTTTTTTCTTTTAAAATGCAATTGTGGCACCATTTTTGTATGTTAAACATTTCTGACCAGATTTTTTTCACAGGTTTATGTTTTATTTCCTGTCTAAAACTGTTTTATGCTTTTTCTGTTCATTTTGGGCTGAAACTAGCCCTTTTTGTTAAAAAAAATGTGCACGTATTTTGTGCTTTAAACTGTATTACTGAAACTACTGTAACGTGTTTCATTTCAGGGTGCAGAATAGTACCCTTGTCCATGCAGCCATTATTTGGTATTGCTATGGCTATTTTTTGCCCCCTGACTTGCTGAATATGGTCCCTCCAATTATCTACCCCTTGTACACCTAAAACATAAAAGTATATCAAGAAATATGCTTCAGCCTACAGCCTGTGCATTGCATGAGGATCAGACTTGTACTCCAGTGTGTATCACTGCCTGATTCAGGTACAGTAGAACAAAACTCTTTAGGTTCGGGGGAAGTAAGGGACGCAGAATCTGTTGCCAGTGTTGATAACGTGTCCCCCAAGATTCTCTCATTAGTGTAGTGCATGCAAAAAAGAGACAGAAGACCTACCACATTTTATGGCAACAGTCTCCAGCTGTGTTTTCACCTGAGCTAATGGATGCTCTGCTTCCTTCATTCCCCAGTTCTCCTCCAGGTGTCCCATCTGAAAAGGTAGCTGTCAACAAGATGGCCTGTCCATCATTGTTTTTTAACAAATGGTTACTCTACATTGTTGGCAGAGGACACAAGTGGCAATGAAAGGAGCATTTGCCTCTGCTCGGGGGGGGGGGTTACCCCTTTACCGCTGAACCAGGCTTTGTTATTCTGTCCTATACTCCAGCAAATGCTGGACGCAGGAGTCATAGAGCTGGTCTCTCCTTTGGGGAGAATGAAAGGTTTCTGCTGCAGAATTTTCATGGTTCCCAAAAAAAGAGCAGGGTTACCCCTTTACTGCTGAACCAGGCTTTGTTATTCTGTCCTATACTCTAGCAAATGCTGGACACAAGAGTCATAGAGCTGGTCTCTCCTTTGGGGAGAATGGAAGGTTTCTGCTGCAGAATTTTCTTAGTTCCCAAAAAAAAGAGCAGTCGTGGAGACTGGTGTTGGATCTTTCCATTCTGAATACTTTTGTCAAGGTTCCAAAGTTCAAGATGCTCACCCTGCAGACAGTGCTTCCTTTTCTGCTGGGCCACTGCTTCATGGTGATCCTGCATTTGAAGAATGCATATCATCATATCCCTATTGACAGCAACTTCAGGAGATATCTGAGATTTGTTGCGTCTGGTTTACTCTATCAGCTCTTTGCATTGCCCTTTGAACTATCCACTGCACTGTAAGTGTTCACCAAATGCCTTGTTCCAGTAGTGACCCACTGTCAGACTTGTTGAATTCACATATTTACATACTTGGATGACTTGCTGATCTGTGCAGAGTCTGTATCTGGTGTTTAGAATTGATAGGCATGATTTCCGAAGGTTCAACTTAAACCCTAGCTGGGAGAGTAATGTTGAGACATTCTCTAACATCTATGCAAAGACTCATTTTTTCTGGAGTGCTTAATCAACACCGACAAAAGGATGGTCTTTTCTTCCTGAAGATAAGGTCCTGACCTACCTGACAATGTTTCAGGAATTCTCCAGGAGGAATGTTGCCTCAGTAAGAAATTTCTTAAAAATTCTAGGACTGATGGTGTTTGTGATTCTCATGATACCACTGGCCCATCTCCAGTGCTATGTATGAAATTGTTGGACCCAGCACCTACATTGTCTGGAATCCCAGTTGCTGGTGCTGGACTTCATCAGATGAGAATTACAGTGGTGGAGAGCATGGTTGACTATCAACTCAGGGCTTCTATTTTTCCTTTTTGTTCCAGAGCAGTCTGTCCAGATAGATTTGTACAACTTCGCTTGGGGAGCTGTGGCAATAGGAGTTCGAGTGCAAGCCACTTGGAGGCTCAAGGATGAATGAAGCACATCAATATCAAAGAAGTATTGGTGGTGATACATGCCTTGAAAGTCCTTCACCGTCTGTGGAATCTGGGTCCTCTTCTTGTGGTTATGGATAACACCATGGTGTCCTGGTACCTCAACAAACAAGGGGGTACAAGGTCATACCCTATGTGTCAGTTGGCAGTGATGGCCTGGGAACTGGATTTACAGCTTTCTCTGACTCTTCAGGCATTATACATTCCATCAAAGGAGACAGACTAAGCAGATCCACACGAGTGGTAGCTCAAGGCAGTGGTGTTTCAGAATCTAATCCAGATGTGAGGAACACCTCAGATAGATCTATTCACCTCCTCTCAAAATAGACAGCTGTAGAAATTTTGTTCCAGACATCCTTGCACTCATGCTTGGAGGGTAGATGCATTCTTGTTCCCTTGGATGGGATTGTTCCTGTATGCATTTCCATCCATTTCACTGATTTACGAGGTACTTCTGAAGATTCAGAAAGAAATGCCAAAGATCATTGTGGTGATCCCCTATTGACCCAGGCAGTCTTGGTTCTCCCTTCTTAATGGTATTTGCCAAGGGTAATTATAACAGACTGGGAAACGTAAATGCAGTGAAAATAATGATCAGCCCAACAGTGTGTTACATACCGGGGAACATACAAATAGCACCAGACAAAAAAGCTAGCAGCATACAGGGAAGGATCTAGACATGAGTGGAGAAGGGAAAAGGAAGGAGGAAAATGACAAGCAGATGAAGGGTGAGCTAGGACAATGATGGGTGGGGAATGCTGCACTTTCCCACATATAGCCATGTGCTCAGCATTGGGCAAGGGCTGGAGCAGGAGGCGTGTAAGAGGCAGGAGGAAGTGAGGACATGGGGAAACCTTCTGTCACAGTAACAAAACAACTATGGCCAGAAGGGGAAACTGTGGAGTAGGTCAGGGGTTGGGCAGGGTAATACTGAAGAAACACAAGAGTATATGGAAAACAGAGGAAGAGGATTTGGGAGTCAAGAGGGAAAATAAAACAGTAATGATCTCCGAAGAAAAAACCTATAACCAAAATTACCATAGAGTTCCAATAAGTGCTCCAACACCCCTAATTTATATCACCTCTGGTTCCGTTGTGCGGCCAAACAGCTAATAGCAGAACAAATTCCCTTTCACTGTGAAATACTGTCACTTGTTCCAAATTAAATCGACTGTAATCGGAACGTTGCTGTTGTTCATCTAAGCAGTATGCCAGCCTCGGATGTTAAAATAACTGATTTATTAAACTTTAACACTCATTGTTAAAAGCTCATTGCTAAAAAACTACTGCTTGTTCACACAATAATAACACAAGCAGATGCTAAATGCGTTAAAATAAAAAATGCGATAAAAAGCATTTGCGATGTAATAAAGCTGACTTTTACAAACTTTGTAAACACTGGTTAAGCGCTTTCACCCAAAATTTGTGGGCTTCTTCAGAACACCAACAATTTTAACAGTCAGCTATTTAAAACTTTAACAGCGCCAAAAATGACTTGGCTGTTTGAACATTTAAAGTAACAGTGCTGAGTAAATGCCTCTAATGGCAAACACAATGCAATGTTACGCTATCCAAGTCAAATTATTATAAGAGATACTTTAAAACTGTTATAAAAACTGCAATAAATAAAAAATATATTTTATATATTTGTCATGTAGTTCATTAAGATTTTATAACAAAATAACAATATAACAATAAGTAACTACATATCCTTCAGCGACTGATTTGCCCTAATGTGTTAGATGACTACCCATCTTGTTTATAAACTATTGTAACAATATATCTACAGTAACTAGCATATTTGAAATGCACAATGATAATAACCTAATTAATACATTTCAATAAATTCTACTATAACTTCATAATGGTTTAAACTGTGACAGCTGGAAAGCTATGAGACAAAACAAGGTTCCCATGTGGATGATTTGCTCCAAAATTACTTGTTTGCATACCGACAACAAAGGGATGTTAGTATAACTTTATAACCTGTGTTCATAAAACTGTATGATCAATATTAGTGAACTATGAGTATTAGAATTGCGTGTTGACCTCAAGAATAGCCTTCAACGAAATACTGCCGTTGAGTCCCGGAGGTGTGGTTGCATCTGTGAATATTTGCCACCATGCTTCTCTATAACTTAGACATTTTTTATTGTCTCTACCTCTGGGATCATTACGAACAATGTCTAATAAAGCAAATTTAAAATGATGTTTAGGACCTTTTTGTTCTATGTGCTTAAATAATGCACTTTTCTGGTCCTTCTTTCTGATATTATAAATATGCTCGTAAATACGTTTTTTTAGGCTTCTTTCTGTTTTTCCCACATAGTAACCAAAACACTCTTGACAGACAGCGATATAAACAACCATCTTGGAGTTACAATTCCCCTTAATAAGCCTAAATCTAGGTCTGAATATGTTGTTTAAAATAATTTCCTTTTTATCAAATATGTAACAACATTGTCTACATGATCCACACTTGTTAGTATGTTGTTCAATATCTTTCTCTTTTTCTTCCCTGTATCTACTTCCTTTCTCCAAAAATCTTTTAATGTTGGCTCCCATCTTGTATACCATTGCTGGTTTGTCTCCTTCTATATTCCTCACTGTCTCATCACTGGATACTATGTACCAATAATGTTTAATAATTTGTGTCACATCATCTATTCTAGGACTGTACAACATAATTAAAGCGTTTTGTTTATATCCATCCATACTGTCCTTTACCAATGCTTTGCAATTGCCACCATTAACTTGGTTCATTTCATTACCTAAACCTAACAAGGGCTTATATTTGTTGCCCCATAAACTTAATACATATGTATCAGTGTCGTTCAACAATTTCTCAGGATAATCTCTTTCGTAAAACATAGCATGAATGTATTGTATTTCATCCAATAAGGTTTTATACTCAGAGGTCATTCTCATAGCTCTTATACATTGGCCCTTATATATATTCTGCTTCAACTTCTTAGGGTGACAACTTCCATATGCTAAGTAGTCGTTAGAAAAGGTTTCTTTCCTATAAATTTTGGACTGTAATTTGCCCTTGTGTGAATATACTAGGGTATCAAGGTAAGCCATACCACTATTGTTATATGCATACGTGAATTTCAAATAATCACTACTGGTATTGAGAAACTGAATGAACTCTAGTAGTCTTTCCTCACTAGAGTTCCAAATGATATAAATATCGTCAAGAAATCGCACATAATGGACTATATATTGAAAAAAGGTGCTGGGAAAAATGACAGTTTCTTCCCAATCTAGCATGACCAGGTTGGCATATATGGGAGCACAAGCGGCTCCCATAGCTACCCCCCTGGTCTGCCTGAAATACTCCCCTTCGTAAAATATGAAATTGTAGTCTAAAACTAGATCTAACATTTCTGTAAACAAACTAACCTCCTCCCATTCAATACCTGCATGTTTTCTAATACTATTACCGAAGGCTTCAAGACCTGTGGTTTTAGGGATACAAGAGAACAAGTCAATAACATCAATAGTTACGAACATGTATCCCTGGTTCCATACTTGGATTGGGAAATTTCTCAAAAATTCCCAAGAATCTTGGACAAGATGGGAGATGTGTTTGTATATGTGTTTCAATTTAACATCAATGTACTTACCCAATGGATAGGTTTTTGACTTACTCCCAGAAATGATGGGTCGAAAGGGGGGGGTCTGTGATATTTTTGTGAATTTTCGGGTTGCCTACCATGGTAGCCAATCTAGGACACTTCACCTTCAAAAATTTGTGAGTGTCTTTGTCAATTCTACCATCAATCAAAAATTCTTCTATATAACTGTCTATTCTCTGGTAAGCAATATTAATTTCGTTCAATGATGTAGGTTCATAATTCCCTGATCCATATAATATATTATGTATCTTGTTAATGTATTTAAAATTGTCATATAATACTATCCCTCCACCTTTGTCTGGTTTCATTACCCTTAAACTATCGTTTTGCTGCAAATTTCTGAGTAAGTCTCTTTCTTCATTGGTCATATTGCTGTTAATATGTAAGTGTCTCTGTTCTTTGTACATCTTGTAAATGTCTCTAGACACAATTTTTTCATATATCTCAATTGTGGAATGATTCACTGGTATAAATGTACTTGGAACCTTAAGTGCAGAACTTCTTTTTTGTTCAGAAGCACTTACTCCCTTGATGTCCTTACTATTAAACATAATAGCTAAATTCATCTTCCTTGTAAATTTCTTTAATTCCACTAAACAATCCACCAAATTGAACTGGAGAGTTGGGATGAATTTCATTCCTTTCAACAGAAGTGAAAAGTGTTCATAATTTATCTTAATATTAGCATAGTTATGTGTGTTGAAACCGTTGTAAGTGTGTGTAACCCCAGATACTGTAATAGCCTACCTTTCGTGTGTGGGACTGGTGTCACTATACTTGTCCTTTACTTCTGTGATTTTCCTAATACCTCTGTCTGTAACTGTCTTTCTGATAGTGGTTCCTCCCTTGATGTGTGTATTGTTCTCCCTGTTGTATCTGATCTCTCAGAAAATGGGAGTTGTTTCTTCCTCGTTGATTATAAATTTCATAGTTATTGAATTCATTGTTGTTGTTCCCTTCTAATTCGTGATTGCTTTCATTCTTCCTACCCCAAATATATACTTTCCCATGTTTATAGTGTTCTACATCCCTGTGGATTTTTTTCCGTTTGCTTTCACTTAAAGTGTGTACCAATTTCTCTGCTAAATAAAACTGTTTGTTGTACATTCTTTCCCACTCTGTAAATAATAAATCAGTAGTAATTTTCATATTCAAATCTTCAGTTTCCTGTATTAGTCTACCTAACTTGTCATCATTGTGTTTGATTATTAATCGCATGAATTTCATTCCACATTCATCAAACAACTGATTGAATTCATTAATAACTTTATCATTCAAATTTAAACCCATGGGTTGCTTAAAAAATCTTAACCCTTTGGGAACAATTTTCATAGATATGCATTTTTGCAGGTAAGCATTATCTATCTTTATACTGATGATGTTTTTCAATTTTTTCCCCAACAAGAACAACATGTCCTTTAATGTCCCCATAGTCTCATTTGTATAAGGGTTAGTACTATGCCCCATGTCATTGTTGTCCAAATTACAATCCATTTCCATAAATCTATTGAATTTATTATAACAAGTACCATTGTTGTGTCCAACATTGGTTGAATGCGTTTGTGAATTAATTGTAGATACAGTACCTTTTTTAACATATTCCTGTTTTCCTGCTACATTGGAATATGTCCTGGTGGGAACAGCCCCCTTGGGTTTAGTGCCCACCTGCTTAGATTCTTCTTCTACTTCGTAAATGGAAAAGTCAAATGTGAAGTTGGAGCCATTATGATTACTACTATGTAAGGGTTCCGTTGTGTTAAAAATATGTTCCATGTCAATTGGACAATCCTTGTCCATGTTCCCTTGGCCATTAGGGATAGGAAAGTTGTCCAATAACGAATCAATACTTTCTTCAGTCCTTCGTATTTTCTGGGTAGTCATAGATGGCTTGTTAATAAAAACTGCTGAACGCTCATCTTTCTGCATGTCAGTCACTGATTGCTGCTGGTCTTGTGAACCTGTAGCATTCGAACGGCTGGCTGCTACCTTTTCATTCAATTTGACAGTATTATCAATGTTTGTCTGCATAAGCTCCATAAGTTTAGCCATGTCTCCTTTTAACCTCATCATCTCCTCTTTCAGGAACTGAATATCTTTTGTTTGTTCATCAACCGTATCGGGTGTGTTGTCACCGGTGTTCTCCATGGTCGATAACAACTCAGTAATGATCTCCGAAGAAAAAACCTATAACCAAAATTACCATAGAGTTCCAATAAGTGCTCCAACACCCCTAATTTATATCACCTCTGGTTCCATTGTGCGGCCAAACAGCTAATAGCAGAACAAATTCCCTTTCACTGTGAAGTACTGTCACTTGTTCCAAATTAAATCAACGACTGTAATCGGAACGTTGCTGTTGTTCATCTAAGCAGTACGCCAGCCTCGGAGCAGAGGGGTTGCCCAACTGCTCCTCTGTGGAGGCAGTCAGGGGCGTTTCTCGGAGCATCTAGCACATTGGGAGTCCATCACGACAGATCACTGGGTGCTCCGAATAATATCCAGAGGTTACTCCATTCCCTTCCTGAATCCTCCCCCTCAATTGGGGTGCCTCCCAGATGTCCCACCCCATCAGAGGGAGGCGGCAGCCTTAGAGATAAAAGAGCTGCTAAGAAAAAAAGCCATCCAGCGCGTCCCCCCAGACCAGTCCAGATCAGGCACTTACTCCAGGTTCTTTTTGGTGCCAAAAAAGACGGGGGACCTAAGGCCAATTCTCGACCTGTCTACACTGAACCTGTCCGTTGCCAAAGAAAAATTCCAGATGTTCACCATTCAATCTCTTCTCCCCCTTTTGCAGGAGAATGACTGGATGTGCTCCATAGATCTCAAGGATGCGTACTACCACATTCTAATGGAAAGGCGATCCAGGGGATTTCTCCGCTTTCGGCTTAGAGCCAGCCATTATCAGTTCAAGGTCCTCCCCTTTGGTCTCACCACAGCCCCCAGGGTGTTCACCAAGGTCATGGCAGTTGTAGTGGCCCACCTGAGGCTTCATGGAATACAGGTCTTTCCTTACCTGGACGACTGGCTCCTCGCCGCCCCCACCAGGCATCTACTATGTTCGGCCAGGGACTATTTCCTGCATTTGGCCCACCAATTGGGGATCACTGTAAACTACAAAAAACCATCCCTTCAGCCTGCTCTGGTCTTGGATTTCATAGGGGCCAGAATAGACACACTTCAGTCAAAGGTTTTCTTGGGACGGCGGACAGACTCCGCAACCTATCTCTCCACGTCCTAGCTCTTCTACAGTCTCCAGCCCCACTGGCAGAATTAGTCCTGAGGGCTCTAGGGTCTATGTCTGCTGCAATCAATCTTTCGCCTCTAGCCCACTTGAATATGAGGGTTCTTCAATGGACCTTGCAGGTACAGTGGTCCATCCTTCAACATCCGCTATACTCCCCTATTCCCCTCAGCAGGGTTTGCAGGGAATCTCTGCTTTGGTGGCTCCAGTCCCGAGAGCTTCGGGAAGGGCGGCCCTTTTTGATGCCTCTACCCCAAGCCACAGTGACCATGGACGCTTCTCGACTAGGGTGGGGGGGCATTACATGGACAGAACCGTCCAAGGCACGTGGACTCCAACAGAGACTGTTCTGCATATCAATGTTCTGGAGATGAGGGCGGTGCTTCTAGCTTTGCAGGCTCTCCATACCCTTCTTCCTTTAGGGACTATTGCAATTCAGACAGACAACATGTAAGTGGTCTGGTACATCAACAAACAGGGGGGGACCAGGTCTTACCCGCTCTGCCGAGAGGCCATGAGAGTGTGGGAGTGGGCGATATCTACCAACCGCTTTCTGCTAGCAATGCACATTCCGGGTCGGTCCAACATTTTAGAGAACAAGCCGAGTCGAACTATCCTCTCACCTCACGAGTGGTCTCTGAACCCCTTAGTAGTGGAACGGATCTTCCTCATTTGGGGCCAACCTTGCTGTGATCTGTTTGCGTCGCCTTCGAACGCAAAGTGCAGCGAGTTTTTCGCTCTGATCCCCCCACCGGGGGAGACCCCCAGAGAAGCTTTGGTTCATGCTTGGCCATCCGGTCTTCTTAATGCCTATCCTCCTCTCCCATTAATGACAAATTTTTTGCAGAAAGCTCGTCGGTTGGGGAGCAGAGTTATCCTCATAGCCCCATTCTGGCCTCGTCTAACCTGGTTCCCATACCTGCAGTCTCATCTTGTAGCTCCTCCTTGGATCTTAGATCCCATCCCGGATCTGATTTCTCATCCTTCGGGATTAGAAGCCCCGAACCTGAACGACCTCAAGCTTTCCACTTGGTTGATCCAGTTCCGTTAGTGGCTAGGACACCCGGTATCTCATCCGCAGTTAAATCCATCCTGGTGGCCGCTCATAAGCCTTCTACCAGGAAAGTCTACAACAGTAAATGGAAATGTTTTTCTATCTGGGCCGAGCAAAGAAATCTGGATCCCTTTTCAGCTCCCATTCCAGCAGTTCTAGAGTTTTTATCCCACATTTTAATCAAGGGGCCAGTTCTTCAACTGTGAAGGTTCCGATGGCGGCTATTTCCCACTTCCACATCGGAGATAATCTTGGCCCCTTAGCTTCCTCTAAGATCTGCAAGACCTTTTTGAAGGGTACTTTTTTGTTAAGACCTCCTGTCAAGAATGCGGTTCCTCCGTGGGATCTAACCTTAGCCCTCCAGGCTCTTACTGGTCCACCCTTTGAGCCTGCAGCTTCGGTTGACTTAAAGTATTTGTCTTGGAAAACTGCCTTCTTGATTGCTATTACCTCAGCTAGAAGGGTATCCAAGCTTCAGGCCCTTTGTACCAAACCTCCATATCTTCTCTTCCATAAAGACAGAGTTTCCCTCAGGACTAATCCCTCCTTTTTAACTAAAGTGGCTTCCGAAGCTAACATCAACCAATCCATTAACCTGCCGGTCTTTTTCCCTAACTACCAGAACAAAGGGGAATACAGACTCCATTCATTAGATGTGCATAGACAATTGTGCTTCCATTTGCATAGAACCGCTGCCTCTCAGAAATCGGAGCAGCTCTTTATTTCCTTTGCCAAGTGATCTTTGGGTAGACCAATAACGAAGGTAACTCTAGCTAGGTGGATTTCCAACTGTATTGTGCACACGTATAAAATCTCTGGTCGACCTGAGCTCGTGGGAGTTCGAGCACATTCTACGCGTTCTGTGGCTACCTCTGCTGCCTTTTGGTCAAGGGTGCCCTTGGATGACATCTGTTCTGCGGCCACTTGGGCTTCCTCTCATACCTATATTACTCATTATAAATTGGATTTGATATCCAGGGGGAGGGCAGCATTTGGCTCTGCAGTGCTCTGTAATATCCTTCCTTGAGGACCTCCCAAGTTTTGGTAGCTGGGGACTCTGTCCCACAGGTTGCTGATCAAATGAAGTTAACTACTTCAGATAAAGAAGTTATGTACTCACCATAACCTTCCATCTGAGAAGGTAACTTCATTTGTCAGCAACTGACCCCCCCCTCCATCCCCTAACCTGTAGTTCATCACCCGAAGGTTTGTTGTTTCACTCCTAGTTGGTATCAGGTTAGGATGTTCAGGTGGTTTGTTGTCTTTGGTATTGTGTGTTATTTTGGCAAACTCGATCTGAGGACTGGAGGGAGGTAGCAGGGTATTATGGGTAAGGGGGAGGAGCTAAGAACTCGGATCTCTAGCTTGGAAAGCTGCCGGCTCGGATCTGATCCGATACCCACACGTTGCTGACAAATGAAGTTACCTACTCAGATGGAACGTTATGGTGAGTACATAACTTCTTTTTTTTCTTCCCCTGTGTGATGTCTTCTGCTCCCACTCCCTTAATTTTGTTTTATTTTTATTTAATTTGTTTAACATTTGTTTACCGGGAAAGGCTGACTTGGAAAGAAGCCAATTTTCAGAGGAGGCCCGGGGAGAAATGCTCCAGATGCATGTCTTTGTAACGTGGGAGGAAACCAGAGAAAACCCACACGAATGCAGGGAAGACATGCAGACTCCACACAGAAGGCACCCCAGCCGAGAATTGAACCAGAGAACCTCTTGCTGAGAGGTGACAGCGCTACCGCTGCACCACTGCGACATCCGTTAATGCGTTAATCTCTCCCCGAAAGTTTGAGTAATGCCCAGTTATTTTGCATTCTTCCCTTCTTTTCTTTTCCAACCATTTACTAAAATCGTACACCTCTGATTTATCTGTGACTGTGTACCTTTATTGTTCCAGTCCACACTACATTTAAGTTGGTTGAGTATTTCATACACATTCCTGCTTCCATTGCTCCCAGCTCGTCTGCTTTCTTTATCACGAGCTTCATGTGGTTAATTACCACTTTTGATAAGTGGGGCAGCCTTCAAAACTCTTGTGCTTGTGGATAGTCTCCTCCTTCTCTTTAAATAAACTGATGTATATGCCAGTGTGTGTGTCTGATGATTACCAGCTTCTGTGTGTCTTTCACAGTGTGCACCCTTTTAAGCTTAGACATGCTTATTTCCATCCCCTCTTTAAGCAGTTCAGTGTTCAGCTTCCCTGGTGCATTGTCTGTTATTTTTTTATAGATCCCAGTAAAGCAGACATTCTGTCTTTGCAGCCTGCTCTCCAGGTCATCAGGCTTACCTCACTGTTGCGTAAAAGTCCTTTCATCTTCTCAGGTCTTGCTTGCTATTTGCTCATTTCTGTTCTTGGGGCTGCTGCATAGGTGTCAACTTCTTAGCGCAAAAAATTCTGGGCAAAGACAAATAGGGACAAATTTTAAGCATTGCTCTTATAAACCTAGAATGTTGCTAGAAAAAAATGTCTTCTGTTACCATGCATTTTCTGAAGGATATGAAGTCTGAAAGTCACATACCTGTCATTATTTAGGGAATTCAGTTCTCACTGATTTGCCACAATAATCCAGAAAACCACAGCTTTTATGAGGAACAGACCAAAAATATGAGGAAAGAATCTGGCCATTCTGCGAAAATCTAGACAGTTCATAGGTGTTTACCATGCTAACAACCAGAAGGACCGTTTTAAGAATAGCCATGCATCCCAAATCTCTGACAAGTTCTGATACCCTTGATAAGTGCAAACAGGGGTTTGGGAGATGAAACATTTACAAGCAGTGACCTGGGAGATAAACCATTTACAGGTTGCCTGCGCCCATTAGAGACGTGGGTGCCAAACCAGGGATGAATTTCCTGTTCCCCATACAATTGTCCAAGTTGCACTTGAATTGGGTTAGGGAGGAACTCTGCTTCACATGGATGGGGAGCCTGTACCAGAGACGGGGAAGTGACTGGGAAACATACCTGTCTCTCTAGCAGGTGCTATTTATATCACATGCAAGACTTAAATCTTTAGAATGTGTAATTCTGGTGCTGTTTGTTTTGTAGATATGCAGGAGGTCCATCAGAGGTGCGTCTGACAATGCCCTGTATGCCAGGTATAGATCTCCCCTCAAAAGCCCGTAGAAGACAGAATACAGGGATAGGGCCTCGAGGCAGTCTGCATTGGAAATTTTACCTATACCCTGTATTCTTTTAGTGAAGAACCTCTGTGGTTGTTCCAGCTGTTGGATATGCCTGGTTACGTATATACTAAAGAGGGCATTGTACTTAATGATATGTCTGATGAATGCCGAATACAGTGGAACAATGACTTCCTTGGACTTAGTTCATAAATTAGTACAAGCCTAACTGCCATTGTATGCTATTTTTAAGCCTATCCAATTATCCCAAATGAGAATTAAACCCTGTACCTTGTGTCTGCAAGGTAAACACCTTAACCACTATGCCAACCTCCCACACAAAAAGGTTTCCATGCCAAAACCTGGGATTGAACCAGGGACCTTTAAATCTTCAGTCTAACACTCTTCCAATGGAGCTATTTTGATACAATATCTTCGTTTAAAGTTGTGCAACATAGAATGACTTCCTCACTACTGTAGACAAGTGATGGTCAAAGGCTAGATTATTATGCATGTCCCCAAGTTCCTGGCTACTGGGTCAACTCTAAGAAGTGTGTTGTCGATATGAGAGTTACCAGGGGTGGATGACTTCCCGAACGGTACTATTATGCATTTCATGGCATTTAGTTTTAGTCCATGGCTCAGACACCAGTTGTTTGCCTGTGTCAGCCCTTCCTGGAGAACATTTGTGTCAGTGTGGGATTCAATAACCACTCCTAATTTGCAGTCATCTGTAAATTTAGTCAGCCAGAGACCATTGACATTGGCCTTGACTTCTGAGAAGTAAATGCCTAAAAGGAGCGGTCGAAGGACCAATCCCTGAGGAACTCCACTTGTGACTGGCCTATTTGTAGAGTTGGCCTCCCCAGTTCTAACTTCCTGGGTCCTGTCTGTGAGCCAGTTGGCTATCCACTGGGTGACATATGGATTTGTATCTAACCTCTTAAGTTTGTCAAGAATGCCTGAGTGGGGTATTGTGTCAAATGCCTTGGCCAGGTCAAGGTAGGCATTGTGAACCATTTTTCCCTCATCCACTCTTTTGATGGCCTTCTCAAAGAAGTACACCAGGTTGAGTAGGCATGACCTGCCCTTGACGAAACCAAATTGGGTTGGGTCCAGTGTCTGGAGGTTTACTATGTCACTACTGATCATTTCCATGGGTTTACATACAAGACTAGTGAGACTTATGGGTCTGTAGTTTTCAGGGTCTGTAGATAGCCCAGCTTTGAGCAGAAGGATGACTGTTGCTGTTCTCCATTCATGAGGCATGAGGATTGTTTGGAGGCTGCAGTTAAATAACAATTCCAGTGGCCCTGATAGGTTATGTTTCATGCTATTTAGAAGGCATCCTGGGATATTGTCTGGACCCACTTCTTGGCCTTAGAGAGAGCATTAATGACTTGTTCCCTAGTGATAGCAGGGGGAGTTATACTTGATGGTATTTCCTGAAGGAAGGTTGAGGAGGAGAGAGAGGTAACGTTGGAGCTGAATTTATTGTCCAGTAGGTTTGCTATATCTTCTGAGTGTTTTTCTCTGGCTATACTACTCAGAAACAGCTCCCCCTGGTCCTGCAGAGTGGTGCTAGCAGCAGAGAACTGAGAAAAGTGACTACTTTCCTGATCTAAGTATTTTTTTGCTGTTTTTACCTGAGAGACCTTCCTTTTCTTACTTTGAACAAGTTTATACTGCTTTACTACCTGTTTTTTTGCATTGTACATTATCTGCACTTAAAGTTACATTTGGTCAAAAGTTTGTTGTTAAATTTAACTGTTGAGGCTACCCACTAAAGTGAGCTAGCCTGTGTAAGTGATTTATTACTGTTTTTCCTGCATTTCTGTGTACTTTCTAACTTAAAAAAACAAAAAAACAAAAAAAAATCCTTGTTTTCCTGCCTTTCTCGACTAGTTTAGACCAGTATACAGGCTTTGCTGTATTCTGGACTGTGGTGTAGTTCCTGTGTTGTCCATTGCCTTACTTGGATAGAAGGAAGTTTCTTTGCTCACCAGTGGGAGTGGGGAGCCTTGAGCAGCCTATCTGTCCCTGAAGGCGTGACCTCAGCACAAGTGCTTGTAGTAATTGGTCGTTTTGGACCATTTCCAGCTCTTTTGAAGTTCCCTGTTTAAAATCCACGTTTGCGGCTTTGCGCGATTGTGTGCATAGCGCAGCGCCGGTTAAATGGGCTTAAACTATTCCTGGCGCCGCCAAGTCTGCACTTCAATTTTTTCCTTAAGAAAGCTCTACTTTCAACAAAACCAGTCTATTCGCCTTATCATAAGCCTAGCACTTGCTCCTAAAACCTTTCTTTTAAGTGAAGCACCCTTAAACTAACGTAAGCACTACATCCACCTACAACCCATGCTAATACCCACTTCCCTTCAAAGTCCTCTCTCTGACCCAGTTACACATCACCTCCTTATACTATTCTGGCATGTTGAGTGGTATATTACTGACGTCCTCTCCAGTTCAGCTGGTTAATCTGGGAATCCTGAGACAATGTTACAATTGTCTCATGTACACAGACAACCCTCTCCTCCTCCCAACAAACACAAACACATGTGAGAGATGCAACTATATAGCCAAACTGGAGGTTGAACTCTCTCAACACAGGACTAGCAAGACCATACAGGAGGAGAAGGTAACCACACACACAACAAACCCAGTCTCACATAAACCAACCACAACTGCAAACCAAACACATAGTAACACAAAGACATACTCGGAGGCTCTAATAAAAAACTTACCGAAACAACAGAGGCTCCCAAAGCATACATCCAAGAAAACACCACCTCAAAACTCTGCACAAGCAACACATAGTACACAAAGTCAGTGTGCCAAACAATCACAGCTCTTAAGGCGAAACACCATGCCTGATACACTAGTAATAGGTGACTCTATAGTCAGACACACTGACGTCCCACTTACCAGGCTGAACAAAGAGAGGGTAATGGTGAGCTGCCTGTCAGGAGCTAGGATCCGCCACATAACACAAGCACTCAGGTCACTCCAAAGCAAGTGCAAATATGACTCCGTCATTGTCCATGCCGGCGTGAATGACCTGAGACGTACCTCCTTATCTACATGAAAAGAGACATAGAGGTGCTCTCTGATTATGTAGCCCAGGCCGGTATGACCCTGACCCTGAGCAGCATCTTGCCCTCACCAAGAATGATGCCACAATACAAAGACAAGATGATCAGCTTTAATAATTGGCTCAATTACTGGTGTCATTCTAGGGGGATCCAATGTCTGTCTGCTTGGGATGACATGCTGGACAAGCCACGCTGCTTCGCAAGGGACGGCTTGCACCTGTCACCACTGGGCTTCCGGATATTGGCTAAGGCTCTTGCCACCCCCATAGTGCCTTTTTTAGGCAAGGCTCAAAAGGCAAACCCACCACCTTAGAAAACAATAAAGGAAAAAAACTAAGGGTAATGCTGCTCAACACCAGAAGTCTAAATCTCAAGATGCAGGCTCTCGAAGCACTCCTCAGTATGGAGAGCATCGATGTCTGTGCAGTAACTGAAACCTGATTCAAGGCTCCTGAGAGCACCCCAGCCCTACCAGGTTATACCTCGTATCATGCATTTCGGCCCCAAAACCTGGGCCGAACCACAAAAGGAGGGGGAGTGTCCATATTCATTAAAGACACCCACACCTCCAGGTTAGTGGCAACGCACGAAGCATCGGAGACCATCCACGTGCAACTAACCTTAGGCAAAACTGCTATACAACTTGTAGCATGCTACAGACCACCCTCGCAATCTCAGGAACTCCAGTCTCACCAAATACCATCATATTGGGAGACTTCAACTACCCAAACATAGACTGGATGCATTACTCAAGCCCCAGCACCCTAGCCCAAAGGTTCCTGGAATTCATCAACTCAAATGCGATGGAACAACTAGTCACCTCCCCCACAAGGGGAAATAATATACTTGACCTGATCATCACAAACATGAGGACACAATGCTCAACACCGGAAGTATACCCCTCACTAGTGAGATCAGACCATAAACTAATAACCCTAGATATTCATATCCCACCTCCACCCCCAGCACAAAAGACCACAGTGAGAAACTTCTTAAAAGCCGACTTTACACTCCTTAGGACTGAAATGGTATCCTTCAAGCCCCCTGAGCCAGTGGAAACCACATCCCACACTGCTGAATCCTTCACAAATGCTTTCTACGGGCATCTCCAAGAATGCATGGATCATGCAATCCCAAATAAAACCAAGACCCTTTCCACCAAAGGCAGGCATCCTATCTTGTGGACCCCAGCCATAAACAAACTTTATAACAAGAGAAGGAAGCTACTGCAAGACAGAGCAAAATCCCATAAAGGGAAGGCATCCCTGATCAGCACTAGCAAAAAACTACGTTCACTAATAAAATCATCAAAGGCTAACTTTGAGAGAAAAATCGCTAAGGACACTAAAGATAATCACAAGGCCTTCTTCAGTTATGTTAGAAACCTGGGCGGAAACCCTCAGATATGTGCAGAGTTAGTTCATAACGGCAAAAAATACACTGAACCCACAGATATTGCCAACATACTGGCAGACAGACAGGTTCAGTGCAAATTTCTCCCCTCCCTCTCCCCCAAAAGACGAAATAAATATCTCATCTGAATGAAACCTCCCTGAAATCTCAGATGTCCAGGTGAGAGCTGCCCTCAGCAAAGCTAAAAATACAGCATCCATGGGACCTGATGGTGTCCCGGGTTGCGTGCTACGTGAACTCCTAGAGGAGCTAAACCCGCACATAAGAACGCTGTTTAATCTTAGCCTTGCTACAGGATACGTCCCTGAACACTGGCGTACAGCTACAGTGGTCTCACTCCACAAAGGTGGCAACTCTACAGACCCTGGAAACTACCGCCCCATAAGCTTGACCAGCCTGGTCTACAAAGCTATGGAAAGGATCATTATGGAACTCATAGACAAAGACATTGGGGACCTGCAGACAATTGACCCTTCCCAGTTCGGCCTTGTAAAAGGCAGATCCTGTCTTTTAAACCTGGTGGACTTTTTTGAAACAGTCACTAGAGCCATCGATGAAGGCAAAGCAGTTCATACAGCCTACCTGGATCTGGCAAAAGCCTTCGACACAATACCCCACTCAGGCATCATCGACAAGCTCAACAGCTTAAATGTAAACCCGTTTGTCACAAGATGGGTTGCAAACTGGCTAAAGGACAGAACCCACAAAGTCAGAATAGCTGGAGCTATGTCAGACTCTAAGCCAGTCACAAGAGCAGTCCCACAGGGCTCTGTCTTGGGACCCCTCTTGTTCAGCATTTATTTCTCAGATGTGCAGGCAAACATAGGGGGGTTGTGGCTGACAAAGTTCGCAGACGACTGCAAACTAGGCGCCATAGTTGACACACCAGCTGACACATGCATCCTCCAGAAGGGCCTCACAGAAATGGATGACTGGTGCCAGAGTCATGGCCTTAAACTAAATGCCAAAAAATGTATAGTCATCCCCTTTGGAAAAAACAAAGTACCCACAAATTACCACATAGGTGGTAATCCATTAAGTACGGAAAAATAATCAGAGACCTGGGGACCCAAGTTGACAGTGACCTCTCATTTGACACCCACGTCACCAAAGTGGTTAGAAAGACCTTCTACTTTGCCCACCTTATCATGAAGAGATTCACATCCAGATCAAAGGATGTCATTGTACCCTTATATTCCTCCCTTATCAGGCCTATGATTGAGTACAATGCCCCATTTGGTATGTACCTCACCCGGCACCTGCAGCAGCTGGAGAGACCCCAAAAGTACCTTACCAAGAGGATCAAGGGTCTCCAGCATATGTCATATGCTGCCAGACTGAAAAAGCTCCAGCTCTATTCAGTAGCATACCGCCTGCTTAGAGGTGATCTGTGCCTTACGTACAAGGCCATGTCCAATTCAGAATTAATGGACATGCTCCACCTCAAAAAATCCAAATCCATCAGAGCCACGAGAGCTAAAGATCTAAACCTCAGCACAAATATGAATAGGACATGCTGGAGGGATAGATTCATAACCCAGAGGCTTCCCGCACTCTGGAACAGGATACCTGTCCATGTTAGGCAGAACCCCTCACTGACTCTCTTCAAGAGAAATCTGGACGAATGGATGGGTGATCGTAGATTTACCCCGGGGGTCATCTCTGTGTCATTGCTAGATAGAGGCACAGTAAACTAAATTTAATTTAAATTGTACACTTTTGTATCATTACATGGGGTGGAGAAAGCCACATACACTTTGGCTAGGCTTATAAATGCCCTAGGGCAGATAGCCTAGTACTATACTATGAAACTATGAAACTATAGGTGGCTCCATTTACAATGAGCTCTGCACAAAACTGTGTATTGCCTTTGAGGTTGAGGACCTGGCTAAACAATGCCTTGTGGGTTTCCTTGGCCTGGGAGGCCAAATTTACCTCAGATTTGGCTTTGGTAGACTTTGTTTGTCCTCCGAGTTGTTTAGTTTGATGAGAGTGCTTTTATCCTGTTGGGTGCTGCATCTCCTAATTTTTGCCATGATTTTCTTCCTTCTGTTATAAAACCTACTGATTTTTGTCATTCCACCAAGGTGGCTTGTTTTTTGAGTTACTTCTGTATTTCTTCCTGTTGGGTACAACTGCATCTATGCAGATAGTAACATGCTTGTATAAGGCTTCTGTGAACAGTTCTGCATAGGCAGCAGTGTTCTTCATTCATTGGGGCTTTAAATTTTGCCAGGTTATCACTTACTAGCAGGAAGTTAGCCTTAGAGTAGTTCCTAAATATCCCAGCTTTAGCTTGGGGGGGGGGTGTCCAGGTTTTATTCTCCCATGTTAGTGAGGACCAAATCCAGTATGGATGCAACCCTGGTTGGTGTACTGACAATCTGGGCAGGGATTTTGTGTTTACAAAATCCAGGAATCTCTGTGCCTGTACATTTGGTATTGTATAGGATTCCCAGTTACTAGTGGGATAATTAAAGTTACCCACGAATATGGTATTGGGTTGGATGGTTATCGTTTCTAATAAGTTTAAATACATGGTATGGCTTTCCTGGGTCCTGGAGCTTACAAGGAAGTGGTATTGGATTTTATCTATGGTGATTTGAACATGGAGCAGCTCAAATGCATTGTCTTGTTTGACCAGCCTTGAGGTATATTTATTTTTTATGCAAATCGAAACACCTCCACCTTTAGTCCCTGTCTGTGTTGTAGCTGGTCTAAATTTGTGAAAGGCATTATAACCTTGCACAGTTGATCTGCTGTCTGCAGCTTTAAACCATGTCTTAGTGACCGCACAGAAGTTAGCATTCTCTAGGTCAAAGAAAGTATCTAGGAAGTGGAGTTTTTTTCTTTAGACTCCTAGCACTGAACAGTAATACCTTTAGATTTTCTAGGTTTTGATTTGCTATGTCTGAAGTGCTTTCAATTTGGCATTGCCTAAAAAAGGCAGTATGGGGGAAGACAAAGTTTTAGGAAATATTCAAAAGCCTAGAGAGGAGAGATGCAGACCATCCCTGGCAAAGCAGCGTTGTCTGTTGACCATCTCCTTCCATGCTGACAAATATTGCTCCCCCTTAGAATGACACCAGAAACTAAGCCAATTATTAAAGTCAGTCATCTGTTTGTATTGTGGCATCATCCTTGGAAAAGGTAAAATCCTGCCAATTGCTAGGCTCGTACCAACCTGAGACACATATTCTGAGAGCCCCATGATGTCTCTCTTCATATTGTTTAGGGAGGTACGTCTCAGGTCATTTACTCCCGCATGGAAAATATGTATAGCATAGGTTCATAGAATAGTACTAAGCTAACTGCCCTTGCGACCCATTTTAAGCCTAGCCAATTATCCCTTGTGAGACTCAAATCCTGCACCCTGTGTTTGTAAGGCAAACACCTTAACCATTAGGCCACCCTCCCACCCATGATTACAAATGTCGTTATATTTTGGAACTAGGTTGTCATACAAGAATTCCGTGTTTAGCTAACTACAGTCGTAAAACCCAGTGTGGGATTTGCCTTGCCCAGTGCTTTATCTGCAAGTCATTTTACAATGGTAAGACCGAGTGGAGTCTTAATAAGCGAATGTATAAAAACCTGCATAGCATGATTAAAAAGGACATTAACAATTATTTAAACATACTATTCACTGTGATACTTTAAAAAAGATCTATTCTCTATTTTGGGAAAAAAGGTGATAGGATATCCTGGGAAGGTTGGTAAGAAAATAATTTATTACAGAAAGAGCTAATCTTTTTTGTAAATAATTACTAACCAGTGTGTACCTAAATGTATATCAATATTTTTTGCTCTATGTAAACTTTATTTTATTCTACACTATTTTACTTTTTTATTTGTTATTGTCCTGGAGCTTTTCTCCCCGGGCCTCTACTGAAAATGGACATATATCCAGTTAGACTAGCCCGATCAACAAATGTAAAATAAATAAATAAATAATCTGTATATTAGGATAAATGCCACCACCCCCTAGGACTCAATGACTATGTACCTTTAATGAGTCTGCTTAGTATAAATGCAGCTAAATGTGACTGACATAACTTATTTTGTAGTGGGTTTAAAGTTGATTGTATGCTATATGTATGACTTATTTGATAATGTAACACCATTAGGGCTTATTATTGTGAAGTTCTGATTGGTTAACTTAATATCATGTGTTTTCAGAAAGGTTATTTAAAAATGGTTGCATGAAATAAATGTTTGTTCTAATTAATTCATGTTCACTACTGGACAAGAGTGCTTAATAAACATTTTTATAGTAGTTATTCAAGTTTGTTTTGGCTGAAGTACTTAGAAGATCAAAAGACTTGGCACAGTGTTTTTACAGTTACTAGTTATAATTTTGCCATTCCTCTTGCTTTGACTGCTGTTTGTTTTGTTTTAGCTGTTCATTTTATTACTGTCCTGCAGGGATGTATTCACAAGATCTTTTCATCAATTCAGCCCCAGAACAGCTTTTAGATTTATTGTCCTAGAAGAGTATATGGATGAGTGGTAACAAACTCATTAATAATGAAATAAGATCTACACGGCAGATTGTTAGTGCACAATCAAAGGTCACCCATGGGTGGAGACTCCAATATCTCCAGTCCAGCTTAGCCATATACAGGGGGTATGTGTCAGGACAAACCAAAATGCTAAAACAGGATTGCTGAGAGTCCAAGTATTTACAGCAATCCTGTTAACTACATTAATTGTTTCTAAAAACAAAAATAAATCCAGTTCCAAATCCTCCTTCTCCTTCTAAAAGAAGACGGAATCCTGATCATTCCTTTTATAGGTTTTAAGACGATAATCCCTTTTTTCTTTACAGACTTCTTCAGATACAGTGCTTTATTAATTTACAGAATGCTTTTCCAGTTTCACTTTGTCTGAAATTCATGGTAATATTGTTACATCCTTGATTAATACTGAAGAGATGTAACAACTGGATCTGAAGGTTTATATAGCATTTGTAGTGCTGCAGCACAGGGTTTCACTTCTACAGGATACTATAAGCTAGGTGTCATCTCTACATCTGGGCTGACTTTGGAGGCACCATCCTCTGTAAAACTCTGTTGCAAGTCCACCCAAGACTAGTACCTGGGGATTCTGTCCTAACTTTGAAGTGGACAAACAAACACACAAGATACTGAGGCTGTGTACTTACCTTATTGTTAAATGTTCATCATCCATGGCCATCCTCTTCACCATTTCCTCCCACATTCTCCCTTCTTATTCTCAAAACACTCTTTTGAAGAGATGTAAATGACAGTTCCTGAGACCATCAAGTTGTGGTGTTACTCATTGCCCTATTATCTATGTGGTTATAAGAACACATATGGAGACTTGTTGAGAGAGAGATGAGTTGGAATATGGGGCATTATGGGAGAGAGGGGAGGAGACTAGGGAAGGCTATGTAGATGCCACTGAAAGAGCTACCTCTAGGAACCAGTCCTACATTGGAAGTGAACAGATATGGATTCTGACAGTATAACATGATAGTAAGTACATAATTTGTGTTATTTGCAGACTTAAAGTGGTGAGGTGATCAAGAGGGGGAGGGGTTAGAAGTGAAACCAATGATTACTTCTGTTGCACAATAAAATCACAGGGGAGGATCAGAGTATGTGTAAGTTACTTTAGAGGATTAAGGCTCTGAATTTTTAGCAAACTGCTTTTTTGTAGGCAAAGGTACGGGGTTTCAGTCCTTGTAACTCCGTCTACCTACTGTGTGACACCGAACAAGTCAATGGATAAGGCAGTGCTCCTGTGTCACCCCTGAAAAGAAACACTTGTGTCCAGTGGGCTGACCCAATTGACAAATGTCTAAAATAAGATAAAATATCAGTATTTCTCATTTTACACAGTAACGGCAGTGAAAGTGATGAAGAATAGATACTGCACTGCATCATCATGGACTACCAGTAAGGGGTCAAGGTACACTGGAATGTGAAATAATATAATATACTTTGAAAACTGTTAACATGGCAAAGGGGTGCACAGTAGATGGCTTTAATATTTTTGTGTATTTTTATTTAGACATTTATTAACCTGGTGGGTGGGCTGATAATGAGACCCTTATTTGCCACAACTGGGGCCAAAGGCATGCAAAAAACAGCATACGTATTATTAATCTAGAATTATGGCACTAGATCACTGCATGTCCTCTTCTGAGGCATTTATGAACAGTGCTGCAAATGGTCACAGTAATACATTCTTTGTTTTAAAATCATAAGTCATTCCAAAATACCTGAGATGACTCAATACTGAAATATCGGCACGCGAAATGCTGTGTGCCAACAAGATAAAAAACAGACTGAAAACTTAAAAGAACAGTGAACCTCAAAGATTACTGTTCTTTAAACTTTTTTTTAGGGGGCAAGCCCCCCCCTTCCACCCAACAGTGTGGGCAACAAGCCCCACACACTCCTCAAACATATATACCAAGTCCGCGATCACCATATCTTGGAGAAAAAGGAATTTTCTTACAATAAGCTCCCTTGTACTTAATATATGAAAGTCTGATTTTGGTCATTCACTGTCAGTGATTTGGAAATCACTCTACAGGATCCCGACATATGAAATGGCTACCATTTGGCACACTTTATATACATATATAAATGTCCACAGTTCTTAGCTCATTTTCTGGTTTATACTTTGCATGTATAAATTGTACCTTTACAAACATCTCAACCTTTCTTGCAGTTTAGCACAGAAGATTAGGGCTGCAAGCTTTATTTTGTAATAGTGAGTGCAACTCTGAGCAACTCCCGATGATCATGGGTTCTTCCTGTTAAGATGGTCTTGTGCTCGTAAACCTACACATTTAGAGAGTAATAAATGTGAGAATTATGACACCACCACTACCTTCTCTTGTTTGCATTTACTAGTACTACAGTTAACTAGAAACTGCTTACCACTTCCACAGTGACATGGTGCTCATCTTTTGCTAAAGGATGCAGTCTGGTATTTAATGTCTGCCAAATCCAAAAACACGAAGCTGGAATATCTCTGCAGGATGTTTGTTTTGACTGTTGGGTGACAGAATTTTGCATTTTTAAAACCACCGTGTTAGAATACAGTGGTGTTAAGTATGATTATTTCTGAAATGTTGCTAATACTGTCTCACTTATTTTGGTCGTAGTCATCCTGTTTTGTTATTGGTCCTTGGGGAGAGTTTATTTTAAATGTTTAAGAGCATTGTTGATGCACTTACATAAAGATGAAGGTGGGATGTGAAAAATTCCTGCATTTTGTAGGGAAATAGAGATGATACGTATGTGGGAACTTGCATAAAAAGTAAGCAGCAGATAAGACAGCATTGCTGATTGTAGTTGGAAGAAACAGAAAGGTGTAGTAAGTGGACAAACAGTTTTTTGAGGACATGTTCATTATTGAAATTTTACAAAGTCTGAATACACATTTTGAACTGTAACACTTGGAATAAGAAAATAAAAAGTTCTCTGTGACTGATTATATTCTGACACCTTATTTGTTTTCTTTTAAGTCAACAGGAATGCAGGTTATCCTGAGATACAGTGTCTGCACTCACCGCATGGGAAACTCATCGATTCTGAACGTCACAGATCTTTTCCAGAGATTTCGATTACAAGGCAAAACCTGAGGCAGATCAAAAGCAGAAAACATAATTATATGGAAAATAAAGAGATGCTTAACAAAAAAGATGAACTAGAAATGCATCTGGAAACCCAAGTAAGGGAAAGTCCAAGCAGATGGCGTAATCATAACAATAGTTTAAAGATTCATAGCTGCTCATCTGATCAAATAATTCACTGTGACAAAAGACATAAGAATACTTTGCCAGCACATGAACAGATATTAAGTGGAGAGAATCGATATAAATCTGCCACAGATGACAAAGGTTTTGCAGGCAAAACAAGATCAGCAGCACATAAGACGATTCAAGAGCAGAAACCCTTTGAATGTACTACTTGTGCCAAATGTTTTACACAGAAGTCAAGCATGGAAAAACATCAGTTAGTCCACACTGGAGAGCGTGAGAAGAAATACTACCAGCAGTGTGCCACAAGGGGCAAGGGTTTTACAGAAAAAACTAAAATGAAAAAGTATCAGTTTGCACATACTGGGAAGAAACCCTATAAATGTGCCACATGTGGTAAGGGATTTACACAGAAGGGTAGCATGGTGCGACATCAGTATATCCATGCTGAGCAGAAACCTTATAAATGTGCCACATGTGGTAAGGGATTTGCACAAAAGGGTAACATGATACTACATCAGCATATCCATACTAATCAGAAACCATATAAATGCATTACATGTGGCATGGACTTTGCATACAGGGCTAAGATGTTGAGACACCAATATGCCCACACTGGGCAGAAACCTTATAAATGTGCCACATGTGACAAGGGTTTTGCAAAGAAAGCTGATGTGGTAAGCCATCAATTTGTACACACTGGACAGACTCCCTATAAATGTGCCTCATGTGGAAAAGGATTTACAAAAAAGTGGCGCATGATACAACACCAGCATGTCCATTCTGAGAAGATGCCCTTTGTATGCATTACATGTGGGAAGGGTTTTTTGAATAAGAGTTCTCTGACATTGCATGTGGGTATCCATACTGGACAGAAACCCTACAAATGTGACACATGTGGCAAGGGTTTTACACAGAAGGCAAACATGATAAACCACCAGTTAGTACACACTGGACAGAAACCCTATAAATGCGCTACATGTGGCAAAGGTTTTACAAGGAAGTATCGTATGCTAAGGCATCAATATGCACACACGGGACAGAAGCCCTATAAATGTTCCACATGTGGAAAGGGATTTATGGCAAAAGATACAATGATACAGCATCAGTATGTCCATACGAAACAGAGGCTATATAAGTGTGCCACATGTGGCAAATGCTTTAAACATAAGAGAAGTCTGACGCAACATCACAACAACCACAAAGAGTCAGTAATATAGAGCAGAGGTTAAGAAAGGCTCCCTTCTGGAAAATTCTGGGCCCAGATGCTGTACCCATTTTTATCCTTGAGTGTAAAAAGTACAGTTGTGTACACTGACCATAAACGTCGATGTTCGAGTGTATTCACTGTTGCAGTCATTACATTTGGGTAATCCTGCTGGCAGGTTACCCTCAGTTGGCCTGAATTCCAACGTCCTGGGTCCTGCGTCGGCTGCAGTCGCCCCTTTCTTGACATCAGGTCATCAGGGGTATAAAAGATGCGGCCGACGCCATTTTCTTTACTTTTTCTTGCCCCAGATGTCAGGTGCCCCCTAAACGGGTAGCCAAAATTTATATATATATATATATATATATATATATATATATATATATATATATATATATAAACATGCACCAATGTAAACTTTATCTTCCTCTACAAGCAAATACACCACATAGGTTGTATGAATCAAAGAAGGAAAGATAGGTTCCATCAGAAGAAAGGGGGATGGTGGCTGGGTAACCTGGACTGCAACAGTGAATACACTCGAACATCTACATTTATGGTAAGTGTACACAACTGTACTATGTTCTTCGTGTTTCACTGTTGCAGTCATTACATTTGGGTAGATTCCCAAAACTATGGTTGGGAGGCTGGAGCTAAACAGAGTTAGGAGCGGCTATGAGGCCCTGCAGAACTGCAGTGGCAAAGCCTGCCCTGGATTTAGAGTAGAGTGGCAGATGATAGTGCTTTGTAAAGGTGTGCACTGAACTCCAAGTAGCAGCCTCTAAAATGTCCTTGGTTGGTACTCCCCTGAAAAAGGCTGCTGAAGTGGCTGCAGCTGTGGTTGAATGTGGCCTAATGCCCTTGGGTACTGGCTTGCCATGGTGTAAGTAGCAGAAATGAATGCAGTGGCCTATCCACTTTGAAATAGTCTGCTTTGAGATAGCCTTTCCTTGTGATCCTGCAGCATATGCCACTAGTAATTGCTCTGTCTTTCTGAAAACTTTGGTTCTGTCCAAGTAGTAGCTAAGCTGTCTGTGTACGTCCAAAGAATGCAGAATTCTCTCCCCCTTGTTCTGTGGATTTGGATAAAAAGTTGGCAGATGAATAGTTTGGTTAAGAGCCACACTGGACACTACCTTAGGTGTAAATGTTGGGTTTTGTCCTCAGAGAGACCCTGTCTGGGTAAAAAATGATAAAAGGTTCCACAGCCATGAGTGCCTGTAGCTCTGAAACTCGTCTTGCAGAAGTTATTGCTAGCAGCAGAGCTGTTTTCCAAGGTAAAAACGTTATATCAGCAGTAGCGGCTGGCTCAAAAGGAGGCAGGGTGAGTTTTTCCAAGACGTAGTTGAGGTCCCATGCAGGTGTTGATGATCTCCTTGGAGGCCTTAAATTTTTGGCTCCTCTGAGGTACTGCTTTAATAAGGGATGCAAAAAGATTGGTGGCTCTGTATTGTAATGAGCCAAAATGGCAGAGGCATGAATTTTAATAGATGAAAAAGATAGGCCTTTGTCTAGCATCTCAGTTAAATATGCCTGGTTCCAAGCACAGAATCTCTTCCATTTTCCAGCTTAAGATTTTCTAGTACTAGACCTTCTGGCTTCCAAAATGATATCCATTACAGCTTTACTGAGAGGTGTGTTTTGTATGACTACATTATCCACCATGCTGCCTGGTTTAAAGTCCTGAGTTGGCTGTGCAGGATCTGATTGTTTTGCTGGGACAGTAGATGAGGTATTTGAGGTAAGGCCCAAGCTGGGCATTGAGACAAGTTCCTTAGTATTGGATACCAGTACTGGCGGGGCCAGTCTGGGGCAATCAGTATCATCTTTGGCTTCTCCTGTCTGACCATTAGGAGTACCTTGGGGAGGAGAGGCAGTGGGGGAAAGGCATATACTGATAGATTATTCCAGCTGAAAGATAGGGCGTCCACTTTCCAGGCTTGTCTGTGATAAATCCTTGTGCAGAATCTTTTTAGTTGGTAGTTGTGTGGGGAGGCAAATAGATCTATGTCCGGGCATCCCCATTTCCTTGTTATCATGCTGAAGACTTGTGGATCTAGCTGCCACTCGTGGGGATCCATGAGGTTTCTGCTTAGTTCGTCTACCAGAGTATTTTTCCTTCCTGGCAGGAATTGTGCCTGCAGATGTACTTGGTAAGTCAGTGCTGTGTCCCACAAAGTCATGGCTAGTCTGCAAAGGGGGTAAGAATGTGTGCCCCCCTGCTTGTTTATATACCACATGACAGTGGTGTTGTCTGTCTTTATCAGTAGTTGTCCCGGATGAAGTAGGTCCTTGAAGGCTGTCAAGGCATTTTGAACAGCTAGCATCTCTTTTTGATTGATATGTAGATGCATTTGGTTTGAGGTCCATGTGCCTTGAATGCATCTTCCTGCCATGTGGGCCCCCCAGGCATAATCTGATGCATCTGTTGTTAGTGTCTGCCTGGCTGGGGGTAATGTGAATGGCTCTCCCTTGTTTTGGTGACAAGCCTTTGCCCACCATCGAAACTCTTGTTGCAGGCAGGGAATGAGAGTAATCATAGTTTCCATGCTGTGGCAATGTTGAGTCCAAATATTTTTTAGGTACCACTGAAGTTTCCTCATATGCAGTCTTGCATATGGAATTAGTAGGATGCAGGATGCCATGAAGCCCAAAGCCTGCAGAAATTTTCTTGCAGATAACTGGGCCTTTGTTGCCAACATTTTGAAATAGGTAGTCAGTTGCCTTTGTTTGTCTGGCGTGAGATAAGCCATCTGGGCAGTTGTATTTAAGCTTGCACCCAGGAATATTATCTCTTGAGAGGGTACTAGTTTTGATTTCTTTTCGTTGACTGTGTACCCTAGGCATGTTAGAAGTCTTTTCACAAACGCCAGATGTTGTAGAAGAATGTCCTTGTTCTCTGCTTGAATTAGACAGTCGTCCAAGTAAGGATATATTTGTATTCCTCTTTGTCTGCAGAATGCAGTTACTGGTGCCAGGCACTTTGTAAAGACCCTGGGTGCAGTAGATAAGTCAAAGGGCAGTGCAGAGAATTGGTAATGCATTGTGCCAGCCTTGAATCTGAGGTATCTTCTGCATATTTGTCTGATTGGGATATGCAGGTAAGCCTCTTTTAGGTCTAAAGTCACAAGCCAAGCCTTCTTGCCCAGCATGGGCAGAAGCTGCTGGAAAGTCAACATCCAGGAATGTGTTCAGAACAGATAGGTCCAGTATTGGTCTCCAGGTCTTGTCCTTTCTGGGTACCAAGAACAGTCTTGAGTAAAATCCTTGTCCCTGCTCTTGCTCTGGTACTTGTTGAATGGCCCCCATGTCCATAAGGGATGAGACTTGTTTTTGTGCTTCTGCCCATTGATTTTTTGGCAGATCTGGCCAGCCGTTTGCCTTTGGCAGGGTATGGAAATGGAACTTGTAGCCTTGTGACATGATATTTAGAACCCACTTGTCCTGGGTTATGATGTGCCAATTTTGAGAAAAAAGTGCTAATTTTCCCCCTAAGGGTGCTGTCAGGAGATAACTGCTTGGTGCAGGCAGGGGGAAGTCATCGGGACTGTTTCCTGTATGGTTCTGATTTGTTGTCTCCAACTTTGGAGGTAGAAGCACCCCATTGCTTTGACCTGTATGAACCTTGCGCCTGGGATCTGCCTCTACGGCATCTGGGTCTTCC
Source organism: Protopterus annectens (assembly GCF_019279795.1). Lineage (NCBI taxonomy): Eukaryota > Metazoa > Chordata > Ceratodontiformes > Protopteridae > Protopterus > Protopterus annectens. Next base: position 1,870,075,079 of record NC_056732.1, read on the forward strand.
CCGTTGAGGTCTGTCTGACACAGGAAAGGACCACTTCTTTGTTGGCCAGTTTCTACTAAACCTAGGTGACTGTACTTGTAAAAAATCTTTAACAGTTTGCATAGACTTAGCTTTGTCCTCCATTTTCTTTAACACCTCTTCTGCCTTAACACCAAACAAAGTATTATGCTGTAAAGGTGCATCTAATAATTTAACTTTGACATGATCAGGCAGATTTTGTTCCTTTAACCAAGCATGCCTCCTAATTACAGAACCCGTAACTGTGGCCCTGCAGGAGGCCTCCAAAGAATCAAAACCATATTGCAAAATATGTTTTCCAACTTATTCAGCTGCATGCAATAAATCCTACATTTCCTTGTTTTCTGCACATTCAGAGTTTATCAACATTTTCTATTTAAGCAATGCCATGACATGTTGCTGATATTTGAGCATATGAAACTGACAGTTTAAGGCCCTTTTAACCAAGGTAGCAGATGTGTAAACCTTTTTTCCCCATCTATCCAGTGCCCTAGAATTTCTGTCAGAGGGGGTAGAGTTTTTTGCAGTGGAAGCCTTAACTCCTTTGGGACCCTGTGAAATAGTTTCTGGGTCTGCAGCAGGGTTTTTAAAAAGGAATTTATGAGAGTCAGGAACCCTGTAATATCTGTCAGGCTTAACTGGAACTGGAGGTAAGGAGTCAGGGGTAAGACTAGACTCTGAAAACACATAATCTACAATGTCTAACACAGGTGGAATGGCTAGTGGCCTGTGTTGGGGTAGTAGAAGGAAATCCCTGAGCCTCTTTTTAGATTCTGAAAAATCTTGGCTGTCCCAGTGGAAATGCTCCCTCATGGTATGCAAGGTTTCCCCAAAAGAATAGTCCCATGGAGGAGAAGCTGAAGGTATAGATTCTTCAGCATCAGAATCCTCATAGGGGGAAGAGAATATTCCTGATCAGAAGAGGAATCAGAAGAAATGGAAACCTGATCTGAAGATTCATAGTCAGTCTCTTGCCTAAGCCTCTTATCAGGAGGGGGATGGGAACCCCTGATCAAGGTAATCAAGTCTTCGGCCATTTTGAGCATCTGTTTTTTGGGCATAGAGGCCTGACCCGTGGCTCTTGAGTTTGTTTCTTTGCTTTAGAAGGTGCTTTAGCCTTTGCCTTTGAAGCTGAAGTCGGTTTAATGTAAAGATGTTTAGGTCTGAATACACCCTCAGAAGCGGCTCCAGACCCATCTGAAGGAATAGTATCTGAGGCTCCAATACCTTGAGTTTCTAGCAGCATGGCCTACTCCACGTGGGAGTCAGTAGCGGCCTGCGACTCTAAAATAGCGGGAGTCAGGGGCTGAGAAAGTGCCTCACTGAGAACCGGCGAACTGGCGACTGGCTTAGAAGCTTCGTCGTCGGTTTTGGGCCTCGGTTGTCTGTCTCTCTCCTTTTCTTTGCATTTGTTATGAACTTCGGTAGTCGGATGGCTATCCGATGACATTTCTGGATAATTAAACCGGCGTCCAAAATAGTTTAAAGCAAAATCATACCGACGCTTAATAGTGCGTTGGTTAAATCTAGCACAAAACCGACAACCAGAAACGTGATCAGGGCCTAGGCAAGGAATACAGTAAGAATGAAAATCGTTATGAGGTATTTGCTTTCCACAAGAAATACAATTATTTACTTTTTCTGACGTTGGTCTGGAGCAAGAAAAAAGTTTCCCTAACGGGGTACTTAGCTTTATTGAGGACTTTGGATCTGAAACTCGAACACGAAAATCTCAGGAGTCGGCCGACCGGCACTTGCAAACTCCTTCTGCTTCAGGCACCGCGCGGCAAGAAAGACTAAAGAAAATGGCATCAGCCGCATCTTTTATACCCCTGACAACCTGACGTCAGGGAAGAGGTGACAGCAGCCGACGCAGGACCCAGGACTTTGGAATTCAGGCCGACTGAGGGCAACCTGCCAACAGGATTACCCAAATGTAATGACTGCAACAGTGAAACACGAAGAACATCTACCTGTCTACACAACTTGAAATTATACTAGCCCAGGTAATAATAGGAAAAACATGCCTATACTTAAAAGTGATGCCACAAACTATCACAAGAATTACTGACAAATAACTTGTCTTCCAACTATATATAAGCTGTATGCAGAAACTGATGCAGACAGAACCTAGAATCATTTAGAAAAACATTTGGTCATGACAATAGAGCATAAGTGGAGTAAAACCATAATCACGCAGAAATAAGGATTATCTTGTACTAAACAAAGCCATGATGGAGAGGTGTAAAAAGGGCAGGCCTCTCTGTATGTAATGGATAGATTACAAAACAAATTTGCCATAATTCTACACCCATGGGTCATAGATTGCAAATGCATGAGTCATTCACACACACTGATAATTGTGGCATAGTATTTTACAGATAAACTATGAAAAAAGGCAAATTGCTTTCCAAGGCCTAAGAACTCAGTAGAGAATATTCCAGGATGATTCTTTTTCAATATTGCTGTTTAGCCTTGTACTCAGTCCTTTATGTTGGTTTTATTGTATTTTCCATTTATTAACCAGAGTAGAACACGGATCGATGTGGATCAGGTTCAGGTTTAGCCCAGAAGGGTACAATAAATAATCAAACCTGAATGTCCATTGTGGTATTCCTAAAACAAACAAGGTTGCTATAAATAAGCTAATAAAAATAGAACTGTTGACAACACAGTGATTCTGAATCAAACTGGAAATATAATACGATTGATAAATGCAATATAGCAAGTGGAAGAGATGGAAGAGGTGAAAATTAAGGCTAGTTAGTCGTAACGAGGTATAAGAAAGAGAGCAGAATGTGAGTTACCACAGTAGGCTGTAGCACAACATGAGTTCAAGAAAACATTCCTGTCAAATGACATCTCATCTGCTTTTTGTAGATAATCTACACCAATATAGCTCATCTAACAGCTGAAAACACAGCTACGAGTTGTTAAAACTGTTTTGGTTGACAAGAATGACCTTTGGTCTCAACAGCCATGTAAAAGCAATATTTAGAAGAAAAATTGAAACACCAAGATGTCAACTTGGGACAGGAATATGATATAAAAGAACCGAACAAGAGGGAGTAAATAAATTTCTGGGAATAGATGAAGGGACAGCAATGCAGCACAAAGACACAAGAACAAGGCTTGATGAGCAGTATTTTTAGAAGAATAAAACTAGTGCTGAAAACTGCTTTGACATCTAAGAATAAAGTTCAAGCTATAAATCAACTTTCCCTTCGTGTTCTAGCTTACAGCTTTGATGTGATCAGGTAACCCCAAAAATGTTGCACCAGTTGGAGATGAAATCGAGAAAACTGCTTCTTGTATGTGAAATGATATGCAAAGCTCAGTGTCTTCAGTTTGAAGACATGGGCTTCCTTGAAACAGACTTTAGATGTAGAATGACAGTTATGCAATGGCATACATATTGTTGGCATCACCAGATACATAGTGAAAACTCTAAACCAAGAAGAAAACAAGTTGAAGATAGCATCTTTACTCAAGTTAGCAGAAGCACTTATGAAGGAAGCAGGCATGGATATCAAACCAGAAGTGGAAAAAAACAAGTAGCAACAACAAACAGTGCCAAAAAAAGAAAAAAAACGAACAGAAAACGAGAAAAGAAATCAGGAAAACTTAAGTATGGGCAACTACTGGAACAACCACATGTTGGTCAAGACCAGTCAGGAATGGCTAACATGAGGTGATTTTAAACCAGAAGATGACAGGTTGATAATGTCAACTTAAGGTATCGGGTATATATATGACTGTTCACAACATATGAGACAGCAGACAATTACAGGTTTCACAGCATATAACTAGAAATAGTTGCATATGTTGTTGAATGTGGTGGTACAACTTATGGCTGTGGGTTTGAGTACTGAAAGATACAACAACATGGCAAGGCTGTTTCAGCAGAAACTGTTTAAACATTATAAGACACAGTTAGCTGAAAGGCATTGGAAACATAAACAGTAAAAGATTACTGCAAATTAAGAAGCAAGCCATACTGTTATTTATGTGAACCTAGAAACCATACTAAGAATTTTAGATCAATAAGTTGTTTTCCAGCAAAGTGTAACCTGCATACAAGGACTGATGCAGAGTCTACAGTCATCTAGATAAAAATTAAAACATGGCGGTAAAAGAGAATTGGGCATAATCAGTTCAGGCTGTTAGGTGTTACTAGACATGTAGTCCAGACCATTAAGGAGCCTAGGCCAAATTCCCAACTGTCCCAAAGTACTATCTGATTAAGCTGCTGAAGGTCACACAGTAGGCAGATGATGATGGAAAGGCTGAAAGCCTGTCGCCCCAGCCACAGGAAGCAGCACTTTAGTCCTCTGCGCTAACTGCCAGACTAATCACCTTTTGCAAAACAAAGCCATAATGGAGAACTGTAAAAAGGTCAGAGATTTCAGTACAGTGTAGCTAGATTACCACCACATATTGATAAGTTTATTGCAGTCACTATGAAAAACTGGCAAATCAATTTACATCTAAGCCAAGAGAAAGGACAGATCTGCAGTCTATGAATCCAGCGAGGAATATTCCTGGGAGATTCCTTGTCACCAAACCTTTTTTGCCCTGCTCTAGTTGTTTACTATTAACACTTGGCCGCAGTGGGATTCCACACCTCTTAACATCCGAGGAATTACTGGCTGGCAATCTTTTGCCTGAGCTAAATTCCCAAAAAATGCAGTTTTGCAACCAGCATGTAAACAAATGCAAATCTTGAGAACTGTAAAAGTTACAAAAAGTATATAAAAGTTGTTCAGTACAGATTCCTCTTTATAAATAGTAATTTGTCAGCCAGACAAAGCTGATTTTACAATGAACAATAAATTAGTACATACATATTTTTATTAGAATTCCAACAACGGTTAATATCTCTCTAACCATGTAACTTTATTTCACCAATGTGTGATCTTCAACATGATTTCTTTGCAAGAAACTGATGTCATTCCATTTTTGAGAGAGTTAAAGATTTATGAACTGTATACATATATGTATATTTAATAGACAAATAAGTGAAATATCTGAGTTATTTAGACATAAACTATAACACTGTAAAGTTTATCCAGCATTATGTATTCTATATTTGATAATCATAAAGGACCATGTGAACTCCTGGCTGAAGTCATTAAAAGAATTATTAACATTTGGTATATATTCATAATATTTCAGGAAAATAATTCACATATCCTTTGGTACCAAGTACCCTGCATGGCTCAGGAGCCATTTTTTGTCCTGTATACTGACTAGCCATGTGAGATGTTGTTTCATAATACTGTTAAATAGACACTGCCTACGGTATTGAGAGTAATATGATATTTATGAATATGTGTATATTTTATTGCTAAACAAATGTAAACATTTACAAAAAGGCTGTAGTTAGAAACAGACTAGCAGCAAGAACTTTTCCAACATTATGTAGTATTGATTTGCTGCTATGAAGTACCATATAAACTCCTTGATTATGTTAGTAACAGAAACATGAATGTTATATATGCATAATTTGGCATAGGAAGGAAAAAGAAGTTGTGTCTTACCACAACGTTCCATCTGTGTTGTTGATCTTCATTCATTCATTACTGATGGGTTATCGGTTCTGTCCTTGGAACCAAGCCAGCCAAGTATCATGCTCGCGTCAGCCAAAAACTCTCGAGCCAAGGTCCTACCCAGAATGCTCTGCTCCCTGTTACCTCAGATCGAGTTTGCAAGTTGATAGATAAAAGTAGAGGCTACCTCTGGTCATAACAGACCTACAATAAAGGGGTATATGAGATCAACCAGGAATTTCCGGATGGGGGACGGATGGTGGGAAGTAATGAATGAATGAAGATCAACAACACAGATGGAACGTTATGGTAAGACATAACTTCTTTATCTGATGTTAATCTTTGTTCATTCCTTACTGATGGGACAGAGTCCCCAGCTACCTGTATCCCTGGGTGGCCCTCATGGAAGGACATTCCTGAGCACCATGGAGCCAAAAGAAGCTCTACCTGTGGAGGCCAAGTCCAATTTGTAATGAAGAATAAAGATATGAGGTTTGGCCCAAGTCGCAGCTGAGCAAATATCATTGAGGGAAGCCTTAGCATGGAAAGCTGTTGAAGTTGCCATAGACCTTGTAGAATGTGCTTTCACTCTGTGAGGCAAGGAGACCTTGTTTTTGTTGTAGATAAAGGTAATACAATTTCTCAACCATGAAGCCAATGTAACTTTTGAGACAGGATGACCTCATCTTGGTCCAGAAAAAGCCAGGAATAGTTGGTCTGATTTACAGGTAGATTTTGTTCTGTCCAGATAAAATCGTATTTGCCTATGAACATCCAAGGAGTGCAGGTAATACTCTCCCTTGTTAGAGTGGTTAGGAAAGAATACTGGAAGGTCAATAGATTGGTTGATAGACCACTCTGACACCACATTTGATAAAAAGGTAAAATTAGTTCTCAGTGATACCCTAACCTTATGGAAGATAAGATAGGGAGGTTTGATGCATTTGGCTTGAAGTTCTGACAAGCATCTGGCCGATGTGATTGCAATCAGAAACAAAGTTTTCCAAGAGAGATATTTTACATCACTTGAAGATGCAGACTCAAAGGGGGGAGCTGTTAGAGCTTACGGAACCAAGGCTAAATCCCAAGGTTGTACTGGTTCTCTAAAGGGAGGTTTTAAGTGGAGAACCCCCTTCAGGAAAGCTTTACAGAGTCTATGTGACATAAGCAAAGCATCCTGAAATCCAATGTCGAAATTTGAGATGGCAGCTAAATGCACATGAATAGTAGAGGCAGACACCCCAGAGTGGAAAGATGTGATAACTAAACCAAAACCACCGGAACTGGGGCTGACAAGGGGTCTGATTGTTTATTCACTGCCCATAAAGAAAATATTTTCCATTTATTAAGATAAATTAGTCTGGTGGATGATTTATAAGATGCAATAAGAATATTGCGCACAAGGGACAATAGGTTTTCATGCCTGACAATCATTGGAAGTGGAGAAACCAAGCTGGCAGTTTCAGGGTTGTTAGATTGGGGTGAGTCAGACCCTGCAGATATGAGATCAACATTTGGGATGGATTGAGGATCCATGGTTGATCTAGCAAGTGAGGCCAGTGGAAGGGAAACCAGACTTGTTGAGGCCAATATGGAGCAATGAGGATCACTTTGCTCTTCAAGTGTCATGCTTTCTTCAGAAATTGGAAGTTGAGAGGAAGAGAAGGATAAGCATGAAGTAGACCAGAGGGCCAAGCATGGACTAGAACGTCTCTCAGTGACTGTCCCCGAGGGGGGATTAGGGCAAAATAGTTGCTGCACTTGTAGTTTGTTAGGGAGGTAAATAGGTCACAGCAAGGCTGGCTGCAGCAGTTGAAGATTCTTGCTGCTATCATAGGATTGATGGACCACTCATGAGGTTGCAGAATGCACTTGCTCAATTTGTCCACTATCACGTTGGAGCTCCCTGGAATGTGCATTGCAATTAGAAAGCGGTTGGAAGCTATCACCCATTGCCATATTCTCAAGGCCTCTTGGCATAATGGGTAAGATCTGGTGCACCCTTGTTTGTTGATGTACCAGACCACTGACATGGTGTCTGATTGAATCGCAATAGTCCCTGATGGAAGGATGGAATGAAATGCTTGCAATGGTAGTAGCACCACACTCAGTTTCAGGACATTGATATGTAAAAGAGCCTCTGTCTCAGACCAGGTGCCTTGAACCGAGTTTCCCTGACATAACCCCCCACCCCATCAGGGAGGTGTCAGTGGTCACAGTGGCTATTTGTTGATGAGGGTTGAAGGGGCAAGACCATTGTTGGGGATTTTGAGATGTCCACCAGAGTAAATCTTGCTTGCATCTCTGAGTTACAGTTATCTGAAAAGACAAAGGATGTTGTAGAGGGTACCACTGAATGAGAAGTAGCCACTGAAGGAGCCTCGTGTGGAATCTGGCTAAAGGAACAATGGTGATCGAGGCTGCCATTGACCCCAAGAGTTGGAGTATAGATTGAGTGGGAGATTTGTGATGACAGAGCAGTGGTTGAACATGCTGCCTTATTCTTTGAAGCCTGTGGTCCAGAAGGGATGCTGTGCAGTTTCACGTGTCCAACAGTACCCCTATAAATTCCAAAGACTGAGCTGGGGTTGTGTTGGATTTCTCCCAGTTTGTAGTGATTCCCGGGCTTTGTGCTGTGAGGAGAGTGTAGTGCAGGGCTTCTTCCAGTAGACGCTTAGTAGGGGTGGTGAGGAGCCAGTCGTCTAGATATGGAAACACCTGGAATCCTTGAAGTCGCAAGTGAGTGATAACCACTGCCATGCATTTGGTGAAAACTCTGGGGGCTGTAGAGAGACCAAAGGGCAGAACTCAAAATTGGTAGTGACTGGCTCCTATGCAAAAGCAGAGGTAGCTTCTTGACAGTTTGTAAATTTTTATGTGGTAATACGCATCTTGAAGATCTACAGAGCAAATCCAATCATTTTCTTCCAGAAGAGGAAGGATAGACTGAACTGTGACCATCCAGAATTTCGCTGTTTTTACTAATTTGTTCAGTATTCTGAGATCCAGAATTGATCTCCAGTCCCCTGTCTTTTTTGGCACTAAAAAGAACCTTGAGTAAAAAACGGATCCTATCTAGTCTGGGGGGACCATCTGGATTACTCTTTTTTTGTAGCAGCTTTTGGATTTTGTGTGCTGCTGCTTCCCTTTGACTGGGTGGAACGTCGGGTAATACTCTGGATGAGATTGGACAAAGATGGAAGAGGATGTCTCTGGATATTACCTGACATACCCAAGAGTTGGTGGTTATATTTTGCCAGGCATGGGGTAAAGGAAAAATGACCCCCGACCACTTCCAGAGGTGAGCAGTAAGGCAATGCTTCAGAACTGTTGATAGGGTTGGCCAGAGAAGGAATCTCTGGAACCCTCATTTTGCGGACCTCCTCTGCCCCGAAAAGGGTATCTTCCATTGGAGTTTCCCCCTCTGCTTGTAGGGGAGAGCTTGGCACGTGCATCCAGGAAAGAGTCTTGTGATTTCCTGTGTCACATCTTTCTGCTTCTCTGATTTCTGGAGTAGAATTGCTGAGGAGTGGAGTGTCTGACACCATGGCAGACAGGATCTTGCCATCTTGTTCACACCTTGCCAGCCTATCTTTCACTTTACAGCCAAACAAAGAAGCAGCTTTGATGGGGGCGTTCATGAAGAAAGCCTTAAAGGAGTCCGCGAAGTTGCAAAGGTGCATCCAGGCATGTCGTCTGGTGACTATACCTGCGCCTGCTGCTCTAGCCGCCCCTTCTGTTGTGTGAGGAAATAAGACACATGGAAGAGTTGGAAATGGACTCTAGGGTGGCTAACTGAGAAGCCACGTTGTCACGGACCTCATCGGAAACAGCTCCTGGCAAGGTTTCAGAGAGCTGGTTGATAAGATCCCCCTGAAGCCTGGAAAAGTGTGCCACATAGTTTAAAGACCTTACGGCGAAGGTCGATGAAGCAAACACTTGCTTCCCTAGTCTGTCTATCGCCCAGGACTCCTTGTTGGACGGATGGACAGTTTGGCTCTCTTCTGCCAAATCTTTCTTAGTTGCAGCTGCCACCACCACAGCATCTACTGGAAGACCTTGTGACCAATGTGGGTGCTCAGCTGGGGGTGATAATATTTTATCCAGTCTCCTTGGTATCGCTTCCAGCATGTCAGGAGCCTTCCATGTGCGCTGGATGATGAGCTGGATGAGCTCATCGGCTGGTGGGGTGACCCAGGAGGTAGGGGGCCAGGGACGAAAAGCATGAAGAAATTCAGATTCCTCAGAGGAAGGATTAGAGGACTTCCAGTTACCCATCTGTCTAAGGATCTTGAGGAGGTCACCAAAGGACACCTCATCAGACGGTGACCCTTCCCCGTCATCAAAATCCGTATCTTCAGTCAACGACTCAGTGGAGTCCCTGTGCTTCCTCTTGCATGATGTTTTGTGGGGTGCTTCCTCAGTGGAAGGTTCTGGGGAAGACTGCAAAGAGGGGGGTCTCCTGAGGAGGAGAAACATGAGGTCCTTGTTCCTGGTGTCCGGTGGTTGTGGCTTGTGACAGTTGCAGCACAAAGAGGGGAGAGGAGTCCAACATGTGGGGTTTGCCAGCGGAGGCAAGTGCCCACTCCATGGCCTGGAAGGCTGGCCTGCCCAAGGAGGAATGGGATCCCAGAACCGAGCACGACAACCTTGGAACCGGGGTCACACCCTGCCCCGACAAGCCCACCCCCAGACCAGGAGTCTCACAAGGACCATGAACTTTGTGAGAGAGAGAGGATTCCTGGAGGGTGCCATAGAAAAAAATCGGCATGCAACCAGGAATGCCCTCCCCCACAGCACAGCCACTGGCCTGAGAAGAGCCTGATGCCCAGTGCACCGAGGGCCACAAGGATGACTCCAGTTCCAAAGTGAGATCCCCTATTGGAGTCAGAGGAAGGGAAGCTACTGTTGGAGTAATAGGCTTCGAAACTTGGGTAGAAGTCGAAGGAGGAGTGTACGTTGGAGTTTGAGGAGATATATGTTCACCTGAAGGAGGGAATGTAGACTTTGGTGAGAGAGACCTCTGGCCACAAGCAAGTGGTCAACCAGCCGCACCACATCTTGCTCAGAGAGACTCTTGGTTGACCTCATGGAGAAAGCTGATGGCGATTCTGGCCTTTCTAGAAAAGGACTATATTGACTACCAGCAAATGGATCCAAGGAAGGAGAATACTTGGTCCTTGCTAATTCAAGAGGTGCAGAGCCCAGAACCAAGGATGTCTGCACCAAAGAAAACGGTGTGGAAGTAGTCTGCTCCGACAATGTCAGCGCCATAGAAGTTGAAGGTGTCTGCACCGTAAAGGCAAAAGTCTGCCCCAATGGGTACGGTGCTTTAGAGGAAAGTGTCTGCACCGGTAATATGGATGGTGCTGAAAATGTCTGTGCTGTGGAATACAGAAAAGTCATACTCGGAGCCGAAGGGGATTGTACCAATGGTGCCGAAGGGAACTGTACTTGCATGGACGGTGCTGGTATGGGCTGCAACGGAACTGTCAGAGCCATAGGTGTCTGCACCGGGAACTCTGTCACTGGTGTCAATAAGAAAGACATGGCTGGAGCCAGAATCATTTGGGGCGGTGCCGAGCCTGGAGCCAACAGCGTCACAGGTGGCAGCACCGAAGTAGTAATCAATTTCACCTTCTTATGAGTCGACTCCCTATGATCTCTAGAGGGAGAATAAGGGAGCGACCTCGATGATGAAGAGGAATAATGCCTCTTAAGGGTTTAACAGGAGGGGGTGAGACCTCCAACCCAGAAATAGCCTCAGAGAAAGGAGATTTGAGAAGACCTTTCAATATTAGCTTATTATTCCTCTCGTTAAGAGTCCTGGTTGAAATTTTTTTACAAATCCCACACGGGGGATCCACAGTAAGATGGGAGACATTCAGATAGTAGATACATAAGTCATGGCCATCGGAAAGCGGTAACTTACGGCCGCAGTCCTTACACTGCTTGAAACCAACGCTGCTTTTCTTATCCGATATAATGATGTGGAGAAAAAGAACAGTACCAAAAGGAAGAGGAAAGGCTACCCAAAAGGGTAAGAAGAGAAAAGGAAGGATTACCAACGATGGTAATGAAGAATTACCTCAAAGGTAAGAAAAAGGGTAATAAAGGGAAAAACTAAAGGGAGCGAGTCTAACGTATACGACAGGGTAGGAAAATATTATAGAAACTATATGAAAATATTTAAAGTAAGAACAATGTATAAAACTTTCAGAAAATTAGACACTTAGCTGAGAGAGTGGCTTGACATGGCTGTACAGCAATGCAGCAAATGAGATCTGAGGTAACAGGGAGCCGAGCATTCTGGGTAGGACCTTGGCTCAAGAGTTTTTGGCTGACATAAGCTTGATACTTGGCTGGCTCAGTTCCGAGGACAGAACCGATAACCCATCAGTAAGGAATGAACAAAGATTAACAACATCTGATTTGTTATTTCTTCCCTGGCAGGCATCTACAAACTGTATAACTGTGAACCACATGCTGATCTACCAGTTTTGGCAGACCAGCTTAAAGGATCTGCATGACCACCCCTCATACAGGGTTGTGTACTGCCGTAAAGTCACACCCAGATGCTAGGACCTGAGAAACACATTACTGGCCTATGAACCTCAGCATACCAGCTTAAAGTATCTGCATGACACCCCCCCCCCCCATTTATAGAGGGTCATGTACTGTAAGCTTACAGCCAGATGCTTAGACCTGTAAACCACCTTTATGGCTTGCCAACTTCAGTAGACCAACTGAAAACATCTGCATGAGGTCTCCTCTTTATACAAGGTCCTGTGCTAACCCAACTTACAGTCAGGTGCTTAGGTATGCTCCAAGTAAATCTGTTAGCCTTCTGCATTTTATCAAGCAATTATAATGAAGCCAGATCCACTTTCCTGAAACCTAACAGTACCACTTTCCCCTTTGGAACTCTAGCAGGGATTGTTGTCCACATGTGGATTGTGCATATGTCTACTGCTTGTCCAGTTAATGCAGTTCTGCACCCCAGCCACAGTTTCCAGAAGTACCCATGAACCCCCCTCCCCTTATAACAACTTTGATGTCCATGCTCATTCAGTGTGCTTCCCAAAGAATATATTGGTGGGTATGTATGTATATCTGTATATATTTACATATTGTTTTCATTTGTTGAGTCAGGAAGTCCATTTTGGTGAAGTACCCACTTTCAGTGGGGGCATAAGGTGAAAAGTTCCATTGGTAGTATAGAAGATAAAATACAGTGTAAATCATTACAGATAAATTATACATTGGTGTCATCTTTGACTGTGCAGTATTAGAAAATGATACACAGCATACTGAAATGGTTCACATTAATTAAAAGCATATCTAATAAAAGAATGCATTCACAATTGTATGATCACACTGGTACAATCATCATGTCCTGTTGAAATTGAATATATTACTTACAAACATTTTAATGAAACAGACATAAACATGGATATGCTTGAGTATACTTACAAATGACTGTATTAAAGTTATTCAGATTACCTTTGGGGTACAAAATACTAAGTAGCATGTTAAAGGCATTGGGGGTTAGAGTACTAAGTAGTATGTTAAAGGTGTTGGGGGTTAGAGTGCTAAGTATGTTAAAGGCATTTGGGTTAGAGTACTAAGTAGTACGTGAAAGGTGTTGGGGGTTAGAGTACCAAGTCGTATGTTAGAGGCATTGGGGGTTACAGTACTAAGTAGTATGTTAAAGGCATTGGGGGCAATTGTACCAAGTAGTATGTTAAAGGCATTGGAGATAATTGTACCAAGTAGTATGCTAAAGGCATTGGGAGTTAGAGTACCAAGTAATATGTGAAAGGTGTTGGGGGTTAGAGTACCAAGTAGTATGTTAGAGGCATTGAGGGTTAGAGTAATAAGTAGAATGTTAAAGGCATTGGGGGTAATTGTACCAAGTAGTATGTTAAAAGCATTGGGGATTAGAGTACCAAGTATTATGTTAAAGGCATTGAGGTTAGAGTACCAAGTAGTATGTGAAAGGTGTTGGGGGTTAGAGTACCAAGTAGTATGTTAGAGGCGTTTGGGGCTAGAGTACCAAGTTGTATGTTAGAGGTGTTGGGGGTTAGAGTGCCAAGTAGTTTGTGAAAGGCGATACGGGTTAGAGTACTAAGTAATATGTTAAAGACATTAGGGGTTAGAGTACCAAGTAGTACGTTAAAGGCATAATAATATTAGTTGTGGGCAAGAGCTATAGATGCAGTTACAAGAGTCTTAGATTATATACATGTTATTTACAATTGAATCATCTCTGTTTATTAATAAGGCCCAAGTGTTTTGGGAGTGAGAAAAGTATGGGAAAGTGGTGGTAAGAGAGAGGCTTGTTTGTAGTAGAGTTAGCCTGGTAAGGAGCAAGAGATTATCTGGGGTCCTTGAGATGGCCTGTTGATCTTAGAAAATGGACAGGTTGTTATTGAATCTTAGTAGTAGGTCCGGAGTTCCATAGTTTGGGGATGTGAATGGAATAAAGGGCTTACCCTGCCGAGTTATTGGCTTTGTGAAGGAAAAGTAAGGCTTTGTTGAGCATAGTATTCTTAGGAAAGGTAGGGTTCTAGGATACTTTTTAGGCTGAGACACTAGTTAGGTTTATGTATAAGGTTGTGGGATACAGTTAATTTTGAATTGCTGAGGCGATGAGGTAGTTCTAGCCAGTTAAGTTTTTTACAGCAGTACAGTGGTGGGCCCTGTAAAGGAGGTTGCAGACAAAGACTCAGTAACAACCTACCCACTTTCAAATATCAGTTTTGTTGTGGCATTGTTATTAGCTTGGAAGTTTGGTTAGAAAGATTCACAAGTATAGCATAGGCATAAAGTAATATTGGTAGCAGATAGGAGAATGCTGTAATTTTGTCTACTAGGTTCAGCAAGGTACTGTTTTATTCAGTATAAAATTTCAAGCTTTTAATGTGTCTTTTTGATTACTTCTTGTATCTGCAGATCAACATTTACATTTTCATTTGCAGTTACACTTGAATACTTACACCTTTGAATTTGTGTGCTCTTTGAGGAATAGATTTTGAAGTCCAGATTAATGTCCATATGTGATTTAGGAGTAAAGAGAATCTTTGCTTTTTGTGGATATAGTGACAAAATGGTTTCCTCACTATTCTTGGATCTGTCAAAGGCTTTTGACATTGTCTCACATGACTATAGGTCTCTTGCACTCCAACTTCCTATGTTCAACAGCTATTTAAGCAATAGACACCAAGCTAAAAGTGACGATTAACTTTATCTTCCTTTTTCCAGTCAATACTGGGATGCCTTAAGGATCTTTCTAATGACCTCTACTATTTATTATCTTCATAATGACCTCCTCAAAGCCCTCATGTTTGCATTCCCCATTCAGTATGCAGACAACTCAATTCTTATCTGTGTAGTTGACAATTTATCTAAACACTGAACAGTCACCAAACAGCCCTTCTAAGGTTGATGGTATTGGCAAAGTCCAAGCGGGCAGTTGTTTTGATGTGATTTAGTCTAAATCCATGTTTGGTAGGACATAGGATAGTGTTATCTGTGAAGTGTTTGAGCAGTTGAGTGTGAACACATTTTCCTAAGATTATGTTATATAGATATACTTGTCTAACTCTTACCATTTACATTTAATTTGTCCCTCATTTCCACCTCATCATACAGTTTTTTTTACAGGGTTCTAGTCTTTTAAAATAAGCATTTGGTCTACCCATGCAGGAAATGATTAACACTCACTGACTTGGAAGGTATGTCCCTCTTCATTCCCCTTCCGCCCCTATTCCCAGCTCCCATGAAGCAATTCAGTTAGAGTAACACTGTCCCAGTCACATCCCTCCTGCCCACCCTCTTAAAGATATTCTGCTAAAACATAGCAGCACATATACACACCTTTAGGTCTCTTTGCCATCTTCTATTAATACCCTGGTGCACCTGTACAGATTTGGCAAAAACAGATGTAATTTGGGGACTCTCCAATCACTACATCTCAATCCCTCAGGATATACCCACAGTCCGTGTGGTTTTATCAAAAGGGCTTTCATTGCTAGCATTACTACACAGTTTACAACATGTATAAATAGTGTGTGTAGATCAATATGTATGTATGCCTTTAAGAAGCTATCTAGGAGCTTGCACAAGTGTATAAATACTGAACACGTGCAAGCCTGACTGCCATTTTGTAGTAAGCTGTTGAAATGTAAACACGTATGTCTGTGTAGTCGGTCAGTTAATTAGTTGGTTTATATTTTGTGAAGCTGCTATCCATCCTGATGTGTTTCTATGTAATAAAGCAGATGCCATAGAATACCCCATTTCCATCCTGATTAATAGAAGTATATCAGAAGCTTCCATCCTCTCTATCTGGAAGATATCCCATATTATCCCACTCCATAAAGGTGACAACTCTACTGAGTTATCAAATTACAGACCCATGGCTATTCTATCACTCCTGGCTAAAATTATGGAGAAATGTATTCATAAACAATTGTTGAGCTATTTTATCCAAAACAATATACTCACCAACTCTCAGCATGGCTTTAGACCATTTCACAGCACCACCTCTGCCCACCTCTCCTTCTCTAACATCATAAACCAAAACCCTAACAATAACATACTCTCCTCAGCTCTCTTTATTGATTTGTCTAAAGCCTTCGACATGGTAAACCACCAACTACTCATAAACACACTGACAACATTTTCCCTAGACAACCAGGCTATCCAGTGGTTCCAATCTTACCTGACTGATAGACATCAGGCTGTCCTATGGCAAGACAAATTGTCCACCCTTCAACCTATCACCCTTGGAGTCCCCTAAGGCTAGGACCACTTCTTTTTTCCATCTTTATTAATAACCTGTGCGCAGTCATCCCGAATGCAACCTGCATCCAATATGCAGACGATTCCACTTTAATTTGCTCAGCCACCTCCCCCTCTGATCTGCATACTTTAACCCAAAATGCTTTTAATACAGTTTAAAACTGGCTCCTTAATCATTGACTCATATTAAATCCTAACAAAATGAAGCTGCTGCTGTTCTCCCCCCACCCGTAGGTCCCCTTTACCAACCTTTACTATAAAGTCTAACAATGACACCATTATTTCACCTGATCCCTCTACTAAACTTTTAGGTGTAATAGTAGACAATAACATCAAGTTTGATATTCACATTAATCAAACTATTAAAACAGTCAATAAAAAACTTGGCTCATTATACAGAATTAAACCCTTCCTAACCCCACTAGCCAGGACTGTTATTGCCTGGACACACCTACTTTCCACCCCCCTTTATGCCTCCCCTTTATTTACAAACCTGAGTAAAACTGACCTTAACAAACTATCAAGCAGCTATTATAATAATATTTCTAGATTTGCCACTGGAGCAGCATACAGAACACACCACTGTCATAACTTAAATCAACAAGGGTGGCTTGAATTACCTAGTCTACTTTAATACAACCAAATAATAATTGCACATAAGACTCTTTACCAAACTGAAAACACGCCTGTACTTAAAAATCTTATCACCCCCTACAGTAACCTCAAGACTCTACACTCATCCAACAGGCTACTAATTCAGTCAAAACCAACAACTCAACTGTTGACTCTTTGTTCACCAACTCCGTTGGCAAAATTTGGAACTCTCTTCCTACTGATCTTACTTTGATTCCCTCTATAATCTAATTCAAAAATAGCCTTAAACAGTACTTTAATACACATTGGTTATGTCCTTGCCCTAACCCTGACTAACTCGTATCCTGTAACCATATGTTATAAGAAGACTTTTACTTCACTTAGACTGCATGTTACTGTTAGTCTATGAACTGGTTATGCTATAACATGGGAGAGTATATGTCTTTGTATCCTTTCATTGTACTGTATTACTGAGATTAATTTGTAAACTGTGGGGTGCCTTCTGTGCGGAGTCTGCATGTCCTCCCTGTAGTCGCGTGGGTTTCCTCCGGGTACTCCGGTTTCCTCCCACATCCCAAAGACATGCAGTAGGTGGATTGGACACACTAAATTGGCCCTAGGTGTGAGTGTGTGCATGTGTGTGCCTTCTGTGGAAGGTTGGGCGCTGGGCTGGCAACTCGACACCGTGAAACTCCACTGCCAATCATGAGCAGACAGATAATCCGCTGTGGCGACCCCTAACCAGGAAAAGCCGAAAGAAGAAGAAGAGGTGCTTATCATGTATAAATGAAATCATTTTCTGTAGGTAGGTTTGGAGTTTTTTCTCCTCGGGCCTCCGCTGAAAATGGACATATATCCAGTCCCGGTCAACAAATGTAAAATAAAACAAATAAATAAATAAAGCATATAAATGAAGTACTACACCTGCTTGTCATCTGTACTAGAGAGGGCCGTATGACATAGTGTCAGAATGGGATCCAAATTTGAAACCGAGAAGCATGCAATTAAAGTTGGAGGAATATAGAGGAATGAATCATCCCTGCTGCACATACTACTCGCAAAACAGGTCAGAAATTAATTTCAAGTGTTAAAACTTGCTAAAATGATTTCTTATAAGGAAAATATGAAACGAAGCATAAAGAATACTCAAAACAAATTTCTAAGCAAATGAAATGTCCGAAACTGTGACATATTGATAGAAATATTAGAAATAACTACGGAAAATGTTTGAAATAAAGTCAGAATCGCATAAAATGAATAAAGTAGAGAAAACAACCACATTTTTTCACACTGAGCTATTTTTCACATTAACTAAAGCTATTTGAAGTATCCAAAGTGCATGAAGTGTTCACGTTTGTGCAGTGTTACAGTATAGTTATTTCGCAAAGTACAGCCAATTCAAAGCATATATCACAAAGTACAGTATTTTTAAATGTTTATTATGTACTTCAATGTTATTACAAGTGTGCACAGCAGCTGGTTAATATATTATTATAAAAGTGCCATTTTTACAGTGACTTCAAAAACCAGGACCACTTGTGTTTGATAATAATTTATTTTACATTTATTTTACATTTGTTAACCGGGTTAGTTTGGCTGAGCTTTTGGCTCACTTTCAGCAGAGACTCGGGGAGAAAAGCTCCTCAGGACTAGAAAGCAATTTATTAAATTTTAGTAACATAGTAGTTACAATCAGCTATAGGATCTTACAAGCAGAGACCTGGAGAGAAAAAAAGCTCCTCAGGCAATTCAGTTATACAGAGTATTAACAATTGGCAGACAAGTATGTGAGTTGTTACACACAAGGTTTTATACAATTAGCAGAAGGAAATGTGACTAGTTACAATATTATTTAAGCTGCTTAGAGCAAAATGAGTTAATAGTTAGGCAGATGCTTATTTAAAGTGGGTAGGATCTAGTTGTGTAGGAGTTTGGAAACAAGAAAGGAAAGTAAGAATGGCTTAGGTAGGTTGTTTTGAGACTGTAAGAATTAAGAGTGGTTGGAGATAGAGGAAGGGAAGAGGTAGAAGAGGCAGGGGAATAGTGTTAGAGATACATTAAGAGTGAGGTGATGAAATAGGTGAAAGGATGGTGGTTTCAGGGTGGTTGTCTACAGTGGCAAGACCACTTTGTTTTTAGGTATTTCCTTGTGGCTAATTTAAACTTTTGCTATGCTGGAGGGATTTTATTTCCAAGGGGAGTTGGTTCCAGGATGTAGCTGGGTTATAGTTATAGAGAAGGCAGCCTGTTTTGGTTTTGGGTTTGTAGATGTCTAATAATTCTTGATTTGAGCTGCGCAGCGTCCTAGCAGGGGAATATTTGGATATGATAGTGGAGAGGCTGGGGCAGAAACAGGGTAGATAAAGAATAGATTGGATGATTTGTAGTTGGTATAGTTGGAGCAGCTGAGGGAATTCTAGCCAGTCTAGTTGCTGTAGTGCTAAGCAGTGATGTGACCTGTAGGTTTAGTTAGCTGCAAATCTGACAATCTTATTATAGGTAGTTTCAAGCTTGGAAATAAGTGTAGATAGGTTTGTGAATATGTGGCAGCTGTACAGGAGTGTTGGGAGTAATAAAGCCTGGGAGAGAGTTATTCGGGCAGTGTTAGTTAAGTATTTCTTGCTACAGAAAAGGTGTCCAAGTTTCTGATGAATTCTTTTTACCGAGTTAGTAATATGGAGATAAAACTTAAGCTGATCATCTATTGTAACACCTAGCAATTTAGTACTAGATTCAGCTGCGATGATAGTGTTGTTGCAGGATAAGATATTAAATGTACTTTTGAGTGTGGTGATGTTTTTAGGGAGGAAGAGTAGATGCTTAGTTTTTTTTGGATTAAGTATTAGTTTGTTATCACTAAGCCAAGGCTCGATGGTGTGGAAGGATGCCTGGGTAATTGAGTGTAGGTCAGTTGGGTTGTCAGCAATGGTTATAACAGTTGAGTCATTAGCATATTGCACAAGAGATGACTGGGGACGAGGAGTAGAGCAAGTTGGTGAAAATATTAGTGTAGTGGTCCAAGTATGGACCCTTGGGGGACTCCCATTTGTACAGTGAGAGGGCAGGATAGTGCAGAGAGCCATTTAACTGATTGCTGGCAGGTAGAGAGATAGCTGGAGAACCAGGAGATAGTAGGGGGAGAGAAATGTAAGTTAGTGAGTTTATCTGGAAGGAGTGGTTGAGAGTGTCAAAGGCTTTAGAAAGGTCAAGGAATAGGCATGAGACAAGTTTATTGTTATCACGAGCTAGGGAGACTATATTGATGAATGATATGAGTGCAGTAGTTGTACTATGTTTGGGACGGAAACCATGCTGTGTGGGTGTGAGAAGGTTTTCCTGGTGAAGGTAATGCATTACCTGCTTGTGAATACATTTCTCTAGGATTTTTGAGAGTGGAGAGAGTATGGCAAATGGTCTGAAGTATGATATGTCTGAGTAGTTGCCCCCTTTGTGAATGGGTAAAGAAATTCTTCCATACAGTGGGGCCATAGGATTCAGAAATGGATCGGTTGATTAAGATGGATACAGGATAGGCAAGAGGTTCAGAGGCAATCTGCAGGAAGTAAGAGGGTAGCTTGTCAACAGATGGGGAGCAAGGTTTAAGTTTAGAGAGTAATGACTTTACATAGTTGATACTGCTTTTATAGAGAAGGAGTTGGGGGATTTGGAAGAGGTATAGAGCTTGTGGGGGGTGCTAGTGTTGTTTCTGGGGAGGGAGAGAATTTATTATGGAGGTTATCAAGTTTATAAAATGATTGTTAAATTTGTTGGCTATGTCTTCAGGTATTGCATTGGGACATGGGTTAGGAGAGGAAGGGTTTCCTGGATGAAGAGTCTATTTAATAGAGCTCCAGAATTTCTTTGGGTCTGATTTAAGAGTAGAGGAAGGATTGGCATAGAAGTTTATTTTGTCATAATGGATGATTTTTTTTATTTTATTTCTGAGTTCTTTATATTTCTGAAGAAGAGAAGGGGTCCTAGTTTTAGTCCAGATTTTCCAAATCTTATCCCGGTCTTTCATGAGGGTTCTGGTAGATTTAGTGGGCCAGGGAGCAGTATTAGATTTGATTCTAATTGTGCGAAGAGGAGCAAGGGAGTTAGGAATGTAGTGTTAAAGGAGTGGACAGCTTCATCTATAGGAAGAGTGGTGAGGTAAGACCAGTTAATTTTGGAGAGTTGGTGAATGAAGGAGTTAGGGCAAAAATGAGAAAGTGAGCGGGTCGTAATAAATTTGTTAGGTTTGGTAAGGTGGGGAGTATGTCTGGTAACTGTTATAGGGCAGTGGTCGCTGAGGGCATTTGGAAGGGTTTGGGAGTTATGATAGTTTTGAGGGTGGGAGACCAATATCCAGTCAAGAAGAGAGCTAGGTAGGTGAGATTTATTAATGTATGTTGGGGTTGTGATTAGCTGCTAAAACCCATGTAGGTTTATATAGGAAATAGTGTTGGGAGCTTGTATTGTAAGCCAATCAATATTTACATCTCCCAGTATAATTATTTCATTGTGGATGGTATGTGAGAGGCGAGATAGGATATTCTCAAGTAGGTTTATATTATCACCAGGGGGAATATAGATTGCTGCCACAGTTATGGTGTTGAAACTGTTAAGTTTGAAGTTGGTCAGTAGGAGTTCAGCTGGTGAGAAGGAGGGTAAATCTAGTGTGGGACTGATATGGGAGAGACAATTGGAGTAGAGTATGGAGACTTCTCCTCCTTTTCTTTTAGGTCGTTCTAATCTAAGGATATTATAGCCAGGAGGGATGATTTCACTGTTCAGATGGTGTGGTTTTAACCATGTTTCAGTTAGGGTAACTATGTCAGGAGTATAGTTAGCTATCCAAGCAAGGAGTTCTTGAACTTTATTTACAAGGCTCCTGACGTTGATAGAGCAGAATTGTACTTGTTTTTGTGGGTTGGAGGGATTGGCAGGTTTAGATACAGGGGGTTATTGTTTAGGGTAGTGTCTGTAGGGCCTGGGTTAGGATGAATGTCACCAGATAGAAGTAGAGGTTTGTAATGGGGTTTTAATTTGAGTAAGTAGACTATTTTTTCTTTGTTTTAAAGGGGAAGGGGGAGATATTTTTATTTTAGGAATGGGAGTGGTGGGGGGAAGGATGGAGGGACAAATTAGTAGATAGGGTTGTGGTATAGTACTTGAGTTAAGAGTGGTGTTTGAGGGATGGAAATACCGAGTAGGTAATTGTGAGTGATAGGAGGTGAGGTGATAGAGTATAAGGAGTACAGAAGGTACAGTATAGTTTGAGTTGTAAGAGACATGTCTTCTTTGATAGTGGATAGTAGGTGAGTGTAGGGAGGAGCAAAAGAGGGAGGTAGTATGAGAACAGGAAGTAGAGGGGTGGGGGATTTGGGAGGAAGTGAGGGGGGTGTGGTTGTATGGATAGGTATAAAGGTAATGATATGGGGAGGTGGGAGGTGAGCAGAGTGAACAGAGCGGGGATACACCTTCCAGATAGAACTTAGCTAAAAAAAACTATCAGCTAGTCCAGGGACACTTACTAGAGATGCTACACCTGGAGGGCTTTCAGCTGCAATTAGAGCAAATATGGCATCCAGGGTTTTTAAAACCTTTGGTGTGTTGTACCTGAGCAATCACTTGGGGGTGGGGGAAGGGAGGGAAACCATCAATTGGAGTTTAAAATAGCAGGGGAGAATCCAAGGCACTCTGCTAACCTAGCTAATTATCAAAGGACAGCCAAGGAAATAAGGTAAACATACAGACACCCTTGTTCAAGGACTGGAAGGTTTCTCCAAGAAAAACTATGTGTAGGAGTACACCACAGGTAGAAGTTTTATGCTGCTTACTAGTCTGCAATGGCAGATTTTATTCCCTTTTATATTTGTATTCCCCTTTGCTCATTGTTTGCTGCACACAATGTAGCTAAAGATAAAAGCAGCTGGAGACTTTGCACCTCTGTTTGGTGTTTAGTGAAGAACAAGTATTGAGGAGGAGGGACTGAAGGCTATGACTGTTGAGAGGGGCTAAATACCTTAACATACAACAAAGTATCAACAGTGAAATGGATGAAAGGGGTGGGGTGGGGTGGGCTAAGAGGAAGAAGGTTTGCAGCTGTTGCCCCCAGGGTATGCATTCTAGCTGACTGTAACAGATTTTAACAAGGCAGAACAGGAGTCACAAAAGCTGGCACCTACACTACACAAGTGGCAACAACAAGGTTCATAATATTGCAGAGAATTGGAGAGGGTTTGAGCAAGAGTATGATATTTTCATACAGACTGCATTTTGTGATAAAGATGACCATACAAAGGCATTTATTCTGCTTAATTTAGCTGGGTCCAAAGCTATAGAAAGAGGCTGTTCATTTGTCTATGCACCTGCTACATTTGCAGGAGAGGGGGAAAACTATCTTACAGTTGTACCGGATGAGTCAAGGGAAGACCCCGAGTGCTTAAAACACAAATTTAGAGAAATGTGTAATCCCCAAACAAATATTACAATGGAAAGGCACTTATTTTACACAAGGGATCAAAAGCCTGGTGAAACTTTTGCAGCATATAAAACTGATTTGAGAAACAAAGCTAAAAATGTGCAGATTTGGTGACTTAAGAGATGAGTTGATAAAGGACAGACTGTGGTATTAAAGATGATGCTGTGAGAAAGAGTTTACTTCATGACAGTGATTTAACTTTAAATAAGGCCACTGAGATTTGTCAGACGTACGAGCTCACAGAAAAGCACACAAGTACACTTACAAATGAGAAGTGCATGCTTCCAGTAACTTCTAAGGCCAATCTTGATAGTATGATGCACATGGTTAAAGAAACAGGCCCAAGCACATGGCAGCAGCTGTAACCCCTGTATCACACACCGTTAAACCCCAGAGCTTTCTCGTGAATTCCAGAGTTAGCACAGCTTCAGTGAAGCACAAGCATGAGTCAGCAAACAAGCATAAGGGGGAAGGCACTTGTTCACCTAGTCTTATAGTTAACTGTCTTAATTGTGGTGGCAATCATGAATCTAAAAGAGAAAAGTGCTTAGCTTTTGGTCAGCAATGCAATGGATGTAAAAAAGTGGAATCATTTTCAGAGATTTTGTAAATGAAAAGGGACACATTTTTTATTAAAATGGAACATTCCAAAAAACAAGTTGATCATTTTAGCTGTGACCCTACTTTTCATGTTAATGGCATCTCAGTGCTTAGTGCAACAGTCAATGCAGTAGATTTAAAGGCAAAGAATGAAGTATTTGGTACTGTTCGGATAAATGGAAGACCCATAAAGCTTAAAGTTAACACAGG
Source organism: Protopterus annectens (assembly GCF_019279795.1). Lineage (NCBI taxonomy): Eukaryota > Metazoa > Chordata > Ceratodontiformes > Protopteridae > Protopterus > Protopterus annectens. Next base: position 1,870,099,322 of record NC_056732.1, read on the forward strand.
TTCAAAGTGCAATGTTACGTCTGCAGAAACATTTGCTAGATGTGCTGGTGAGAAGCTTGATTTGGCAAAGTGTGCGAAACTTGTAGCTTATGGTGGTGAAGAAATCCAAACTGAAGGTTCAGCAGTATTTTCATGTTTCTCTGCTGGGGGAAGCTGTGACTTGTTATTTTATGTGGTCAAGAGGCACGTTCAGTCATTATTAGGGCTCAGAGACAGTTTGAAAATGGGACTGCTTTCATTTAACAAAGAAGTCCACCATGTAAGCTTAAAAGACAACTATTATAATTTTGCCCAATATATTTTCTCTACCTATGCTTATCTTTTTGAAGGCAAACTTCCAATGGTGTACTCCATGAAGTTAGACCCACATGTCAGCCCAGTTATCAGGCCATCTCAGAAAGTTCCAGAAGCCATGCAGAACAAAGTCAAAGCTGAGCTAGACAAAATGGTGCATTCAGGTGTGATTTGTCCAGTATGTGAACCTACTAAATGGGTATCTTGCATGGTGTTTGCTCATAAGAAAAGCTAAGATGATATCAGAATATGTACTGACCCACGAGATTTGAACAGACCTTTGAAAAGACCTCATCATCCAATGCCCACAGTTCAAGAAGTTGCAGCCTTTATGCCAAATGCCACTGTTTTTTCTGTCTTGGATCCAAAGAGTTGATTGTGGCAAATTTTACTTGATTGAAAATCTTTGCTGCTAATTACTTTCAGTATTCCTTTTGGCAGGTACAGATTTTTGAGAATGCCATTTGGGATAAATTCTGCCAGTTAAGTCTTTCAGCCTGCAATGCAGCACATTTTTCCTGGGTATCCGTGTACTGCTATAAGAGATTATATTCTAGTAGGAGGTAGTGGTGAGGCTGAGCATGACAGAAACTTCAGGAAAGTTCTGGCTAGAGAATGTGAAGTGAATCTTAAGCTGTATCCCCAGAAGTGCAAATTCAGGTTCCAAGAAGTTATTTATGTTGGTCATTTATTCACCAATTCAGGCCTACGACCAGAGCCTTCCAAGCAAACAGCTATTCTCAAGATGCCAGCTCCAGACAATGTTCAAGCCCTACAATATTGTCTTCTCATGGTTAACTACCTAGGCAAGTTCATTCCAGATTTTAGCCAAGTAGCAGCACCACTCAGAGTTGACACATAAATATGTCACCTGGTCATGGTTGGAACAGCAGCAGACAGCATTTAATATTCTGAAACAGAGAACTGACAGTCCACCAACTCAAGTTATTATGATGTCCACAAGCCAGTCAATCTTTCTTGTGATGCTTCAAAATTTGGACTTGGTACGGTCATTTTCAAGAGGGTCAGTCTGTTGCCTATACATCCAGAACTCTAACCCAAACTGAAATGCAGTATGCTCAGATAGAGAAAACTCTTGGCAATTGTGTTTGGAAGTTGAAGTTTAATGATTACATCTATGGTAGACCTATCCAGACTGAAACCAACCACCAACCTCTAGTCACTATTTTGAGAAAGCCTATGCACTCAGCTCCAGCCAGATTGCAATGCATGATGTTGTTATTACAAACGTATAATTTCAATCTTGTCTACGTAAAAGGCAAACTTTTATATCTTGTTGGTACGCTGTCCAGATCGCCCAGAAATACCACTGAACAGCATGAGAATGAGAAACATGATTTTGAAGTTATGGAAGTGAGAAATCTTTTCTTCCACACGTCTTGATGAGCTTAGAAGTCATACAGTCTCAGATCCAGTTTTACAGAAGTTCAACCAGTATATCCAAAAAGGATGGCCATCAAAGAAATATCATTTACGTCAAGAAGTGCAACCTTATTTTCCTTACAGATATGAGATTTTGTCTGACAATGGTATCTATCTGAAAGGTCCAAAAGTCATTGCAACACGAGTACATTACTATCTTGCATGATGGTCACTCAGGAACTCATTCTACCAAAAGAAGGGCATGAGGATTAGTATTTTGGCCTTCTATGTCACAGGATATTGAGAGAGTACTTTCATCTTGTTCTGTATGTAATAGTACAAAGCTGCATCAACAGAAGGAACCACTTCAGTTAAAGCAGATTCCTGAACTACCTTGGTTGATGGTAGCCACCAACATTTTCAGGTGGAATGGTTAACATTACTTAGTGTTAGTAGACTCTTATTCAAATTGGTTCGAGATTGACCTACTTCCTAATCTAGCATCCAGTACTGTCAGTAAGATGAAGCGATATTTTGCAGTTCATGGAAGTCCACTCAAAGTTATTTCTGACAATGGTACACAGTTTACTACCCAGCTGTTCAAGAAATTTGCTGATGAGTGGGACTTTATTCATATTACAAGTAGCCCTGAGTATCTGCAGTCAAATGGTTTAGCAGAACGAGCAGTTTAGAGTGCAAAACAATCAACGGAGAAGTCAAAACAAGACAATAATGATGTTTTCTTGAATCTCAGAATATTCCTCATGATAAACATCTTGGTTCATCTGCCCAGAGATTTCTGTCGAGACAAACCAGAACTACATTACCAGTTAGCAGTAGTTTATTGGTTCCATCAGTCAAGAACAACAGATTAGTAAAAGCCCATTTGTCAAACAAGTGCTTAGCCCAGAAGTCTTATTATGACAAGTCTAGCAAACTGCTCAATCCATTGCGTGAAGGAAAGACAGTGAGAATGCAAATGTGCAAAGGTTATGATCAGATTGGAGTTGTGAAGAATATTTCTACAGAGCCGAGATAGTACACTGTGGAATCACAAGGAGTAGAGTTTAGGCGGAATTGGAAACATTTGTTGTCAGTGTCCGAGCCTGTACCACATATAACCTGTGAGAGAGGCTCACAGTGAGCTGTTCAGCATTCCAGTTGCAGAGGACGTTCCAGTGAATATTCCCATTCACAAGATGAATCCCGTAGTTCCTGATACGAGTTGTTCAACAAAGACTGTTGCTAAACCCAATTCTAATTATTATGTTACTAGATCAGGTCATATTTCCAAACCATGTTATAGATACATGGCAACTTGGACATAAGCAATGTATTGTTTGTAAATGTATACATTATTGCATGTCTCATTCCAATGTTTCTTTTCTTGCAGAGGACAATCCATTAAAGAGGGAGGATGTAGATCAATATGTATGTATGCTTTTAAGAAGCATTCTAGGGCCTTACACAAGTGCATAAATACTGAGAACATGCAAGCCTAACTGCCATTTTGTAGTAAGCTGTTGAGATGTAAGCATGTAAGTCTGCGTAATCTGTCAGTTAATTAGTTTATATTTTGTGAAGCTGCTGGCCATCCTGATGTGTTTTTATGTAATAAAGCATATAAATGAACTACCCTGCCTGGTTGTCATCCATAGAAGAGAGAGATGAGTGGCAGTGTGTATATATAATCAGAACCGACTTTGCAGAAATACATCACACCTCACATTACTCAGTCAGTTTTAAGGGTAAAGTGACAAAATTATTTGTAACTTATCTAAAGAATAAGCAGTAATAGTTATTTAATATACTCAAATGATGACATGTCAGGCTTAATTTGTTACAGAATAAGAAGTTATGTCTTACCATAACGATCCATGTGAATTGTTCATCTCGCCTTTGTTCTTACACACAGGTTCGGAGCTGATCCTCGGCTCCGAGTCTGCCGCATCACTAGCTCGCATCTTCGAGAAAGCTCGAGGCACAGTAATATCCCATGATCCTCTGGTGCTAACCCTCAGATCTAGTTTGCTATACCAGAAGAATCCCTCTTAGAAATGTGTCTAAAACACTTATGAACAAATACTAGAAATGGTCTGAAACCCTACTGCCAGGTAGAGGATAAAAGATGCCATTACTGATGTTAATAACATGTCAACCATACCTAGAAAAGGCTGAAAAGGAATCTAATCGAAAACCGTTCTCCCAGACCGTAGGACGGGGGATGGAGGGGGGAATGTAAGAACAAAGGCGAGATGAACAATTCACATGGATCGTTATGGTAAGACATAACTTCTTAATGTGAAATTGTTCAATCTTGCCGTTTGTTCTTACACATGGGTAGCACCCCTAGCTCCTTTTTCCCGGGTGGCTCAAGGGAGAACATTCCTGAGTACAGTGGAACCAAACGTCACCCTGTCCCTGGAGCACTTGTCTAGCTTGTAGTGGGCGATAAAGGTATGTGGTTTTGCCCAAGTTGCCGCTGCACAAATGGTATCTAAAGGCAAACGAGCGGTATGGGCTGAAGAGGTAGCAATCGCCCTTGTAGAATAAGCTCTGGGTTTGAAAGGGAGTTGTTGTTTGGATTCAGCATATACGAAATTTATGCAATCTGAGAGCCATTTGGATAAGGTAACCTTCGTTACTGCCTGTCCTTTTCTTTGATCAGCATATGAGACAAATAGTTGATCTGACTTTCTGTACTCTTTTGTCCTATGTAAGTAAAATCTTAGTTGTCTGTGAATGTCCAACTTGTGCAATGTGTATTCCAGCTTATTGGAATGATTTTTAAAGAAGGTAGGCAGTTCAATAGATTGATTGATATTCTGAACCGAACAAACCTTCGGAAGAAAGGATGGATTGGTGCGCAAGGTTACTCTATCTGGATGAAAAATCATGTACGGGGGTCGGATAGATAGAGCCTGTAACTCTGAAACTCTTCTGGCTGAAGTGATGGCAACCAGGAAAAGTGTTTTCCACGAAAGCAATTTTAACGGAGTTGTGGTTGCTGGTTCAAAAGGGGGCAACATGAGTTGTGACAGCATGAGATTAAGATTCCAAGGTGCTATTGGATTACGAAAAGGGGGACGGAGATGAAAAGTACCTTTCATGAAGGCTTTACAAAGCCTGTGGGACATAAGAGAACCATCCTTACGGCCAATATGAAAATTGGATATAGCGGCCAGTTGAACCCTTATAGTGGATGTTGATGCTCCTTCTTGAAAAAGTGAGGAAAGGAAATCTAGTATCTTGTGTACTGGGGCCCCGAATGGATCTATACCTTGTTTGAGGCCCAGTGCAAAACGGTTCCATTTGCTGATGTAAAATTTTCTTGTAGATGGTTTGTGAGAAGATACAATAATTTGTTGTACTGCAGGAGATAGTAACTCCGACCTGGCTAAGATGGGAAGTGGAGCAGCCAAGCTGTCAGTTTGAGGGACTTGAGGAAGGTGTGAGGAACTCCCGACGAGTGTGTCAACAGATCTGGCTCCGGGTCAAGAATCCATGGTTCCTCCACTTGATGGGATTGAAGGAAGGGAAACCAGATTTGTCGAGGCCAGAATGGGGCTATCAGTATTATGGTCCTGTCCAGACGTTTGGCTTTCTGCAAAAACCTGGGAATTAGTGGAACAGGAGGAAAAGCATAAAGGAGACCCGGGGGCCAATCGTATACCAGTGCATCCCTGGGGACACCCCCTGGGGGGGTAACAGGGCAAAATAGCTTCTGCATTTGGCATTCAAAGGGGATACAAACAGGTCGCAGCAAGGCTGGCCCCATCTGTGGAAGATCTCTTCCGCCACTTGAGGTTTGAGAGACCACTCGTGAGGGAACAGGATGGCTCTGCTCAACCTGTCCGCGATTACGTTGGAAGTCCCCGGAATGTGTGTTGCTATCAGAAAGCGTCCAGTGGACTTTGCCCATTGCCAAATTCTGAGGGCCTCTCTGCATAACGGGTAAGATCTGGTTCCCCCTTGTTTGTTTATGTACCAGACCACTGACATGTTGTCTGTCTGAACTGTCACTGTTCCCCGAGGTTAAGGACGTGTGAAAGTGTTGCAACGCTAGAAACACTGCCCTCATTGACCTTGGACTGTTTGTCCCTGAAAGAATCCCCCCCACCCTATCAGGGAAGCATCCGTGGTTAGAGTTGCTACTGGACTGGGTAATACAAAGGGTCGTCCTAGTGTTAGCTCTTGACTGTGTATCCACCGCAAGAGATCCTTCTTGCAATAACTCATGATCAAGATTTCGTGAGACAGTGGAAATTGTAGATACGACCACTGGGCGAATAGCATCCATTGAAAGATCCTCATGTTCATCCTGCCTAAAGGAACTACAAGAAGGGATGCTGCCATCAAGCCTAGCACTCTTAATACTTGTCGTGCAGAGACTCTGTTGTTGTGAAGAAGGAGCGAAATTTGGTGCCTGAGGTCTGACACTCTTGATGGGGGGAGAGTAACTTGAGCCAGGGAAGTGTCTAGCTGTGCTCCTATAAATAAGATACGCTGTGACGGCGATAAGACAGATTTTCCAAAAATCACCGTTATGCCAATGAAGAGCAAAGACTGATGGTGTAGTCCCTGGCTTGTAGAAGACGACACTTGGTGGTGGCAGAAAGGAGCCAGTCGTCTAGATAAGGAAACACCCGTAATCCCTTTCGTCTCAAGTGAGACGCTACTGCTGCCATGCATTTGGTGAACACCCTGGGGGCTGAGGTGAGACCAAAGGGCAGAGTGCGAAACTGGAAATGACTGGCTCCCAGCCGGAAGCGCAAGTGATCTCTGGACGCCCTGGCCATTTTGATATGGTAGTATGCGTCTTTGAGATCTATAGAGCACATCCAGTCGCCCTTTTGCTGAAAAGGGAGGATTGACTGAAGCGTGACCATCTGGAACTTTTCCTTTTTCACAAAGGTATTTAACTTGCTGAGGTCTAAAATTGGCCTCCAGTCCCCTGTTTTCTTTGGAACTAAAAAGAACCTTGAGTAAGTTCCGGATCCTATTTGGTCCGCTGGGACTGGTTGGATGACTCTGTTTTCGAGCAACCTTCTTATCTCTATGGTTGCTTGGTCTCACAGACTGGGTGGAACATCTGGGAGTTTTTTGGAGTTTGGTGGTATTTTTATGAAGGGAATGTTGTAGCCTCTGGTAACTATGCTTTTTACCCAGTAATCTGATGTAAGATTTAGCCAGGCCTCTGGGTATAAAGCCAAGTGACCCCCGACTGCCTCCAGAGTAGGACAGCCGGGCCTGCACTCAAGAGTGCTGGAAGGGTTTTCCAGAGAAGGTCTCTCTGTCACCCTGATTTTGCGGACCCCCTCTGCCAGCTGGGCAGCGTCTTCCATTTCTTCCCCCTCCTCTGCCTCTGGAGGGGGTGTCACTTTGGGTGTGTTGAAAAGATCCCTGAGTCTTTTAGAACCACATCTTTCCTCCTCGTTGCCCTTTAGGGTAGGGTCTAGATGGAAAGGAAAAACAGACCCCTACGGCAGACAGGGTCTTCCCTTCTTGTTCACACCTCGTGAGAGTCTCCTTTACTTTGGGCCCAAACAGGGAGGCACCATCAAAGGGGGCATTGGCAAGGAAGACTTAAAGGCTTCCGCAAAGGAGCATAAGCGCAACCAGGATTGTCTTCTCAAGGCAATCGCTGAAGCTGCCGCTCTACTCGATCCTTCGGCTGCGTATGAAATCAGCTTCATGGACGAGTTGACTATGGAATTTAGGGTGTTAAGTTGCGCTGTCACTTTCTTGGCGACAGCAGCATCTGTGTGTCCCTGAAGAGTATCTCCTAATTCCTTAATGAGATCGCTTTATAGAAGGTTGAGTCCCAAATGCCTTCAGTAAAACCGATTCATCCGCAGAAGGGGTAAGGGTTTGCCAATCCCCTCTTTGCTTTAGGATTTCCAAAATGTCTGCAAAAGAGACATCCTCAGAGGTGGACTGTGGGGACCCTTCTGTTTCATCTAAATCATTATCAGATGTAAGAGATTCCTGTGGGGAATCTATGTGCCTCCTCTTGCATAGTCGTTTCCTCGGAGCATCCTCAGTGGGAGCTTCTGGGGATGCATCTGAGGAACCAGAGTCTCCTGTGGGGACTTCTGAGGCATTGGGTCTTGACGCTTGATAGGTACCGAAGGCACAGAAGCAGAATGCGGACCTTTTGGTGAAGGAGATAAAGATACCGATGAAGTATGTGTCTGATCCGACAAGACCTTCCTCATGATGTCAAAGGCACCGTGCCCGACCCAAAGATCCAACCCGATCCGAAGAAGGAGGTCGTTTCTCGAATTGGAACCATGGGCTCCGACACGAGGACGGATCCGAACTGATCTGAGCCGAGGCACCGAGAGAAAGAGTCAGAACCAAAATCTTGGTTCGACTATCCACCCCGAACCCAGGAAAGACGCTCGCCCGAGACTCTCTGGCTGGTTCCGGCGAGTCGAGGTCAATGGAGCCGATAGCACTACTGGAGGCTTTGGCACAGAGGGCTCTACAATCATCGGTTCTTCGACTCCTAACACCGATGACTCGACGGGTCTCGGAGGATTAAGTGTCGAGGAACTGGAATAGCTTCGAAGTTTCGAAACCAGCTGGGACGAAACCTCGATTCATTTTGACAAAGCCGAGTTCTCCATAAGCTTCTGTACCACTCGGTCCACATCGGAGTCGGAAAGTGGCCTCGAAGAACGGATCGAAGGGGTCGAAGCCGTCACCGAGCGAAGGATAGTAGACGGTAGTACCTCTGATACCGGCTCCAAGACCTGAGCCTCGTGCAGAGATAAGGTCTCGACACCCGGCACCGAAGTCATAGGAGCCGGTGTCCGAATTTGAAAAGAGGTGCTCGGAGCCGATGACTTGGGCTCCGACACTCTTGAAGACTTTGACTCCTTCGAAGACTTCGAAACCTGTTCAGCCTTGTCCAGGGTCTCTTGAAACTCAGGTTTGATCAAACCTCTGTCCACCAACTTCCTGCATCTTTCCAGCATGACCCTCCCACTAAAGGAATGACAGATGGAACAGTCTTCCTGCAAGTGGAGAGGGCCAAGACAGTAGACGCAGGATGAATGGTTGTCAGTAATGGACATCTTCTGTCCACACTGACACCTTTTAAATCCACTTTTAGTCTTTCCTGACATTTTACTAGAAAAAAAAAGACATCACTATATTGATAAATTTCTAACTACAATATAAGAAATATATGTATATATATATATAAATGTAAAAAAAAACACACCACAGCACACTAAGATATATACATATATTTTTGAAAGAAAAAATAAAATAGAAAAAGTTAACTTTCTTTTAAATACTGTAAATTCTATTACAGACAAAAAACGGCCTAAGGCCCTTACTAAGAATTTTAAGGTAACAAACTACCTAAACTAGTCACACAACTACTATATATATAAAGCTATCAAATGATAAGATAAAGATTATAAGAAATATAAAAAATTATCCATATTTAACAAGAAAAAATAGTAAAAATTGTACTGGCCCGAGCCTCTCGATGCGATCTGCTGCTAGCGGCAAACTAGATCTGAGGGTTAGCACCGGAGGATCATGGGATATTACTGTGCCTCGAGCTTTCTCGAAGATGCGAGCTAGTGATGCGGCCGACTCGGAGCAGAGGATCGACTCCGAACCCGTGTGTAAGAACAAACGGCGAGATTTAACAATTTCACATTACCTACTAATTATTGTACATTTGACAGAAACTTAAAAAGACATTGACAGGGTGTGCAAAGGTATAGATCTGAAAAAGCACGTGTTTTAGTAAAAGTACTTTTACAATTACAGCACAAAGATATTTACAAATTATTTGAGGCACAAATTCAAAATGCAGTCACAAAAGCATTGTAAAGGTAAATGTACAGGACTATTAGTTAACACATTGACAAATCTAGCTGAAGATTTACAGAAACAAGTTAATATAATATATAGTAATTATGCTTTGAGATGCATATATTATAGGTGTGAAAAGAGAATGTATAGATTGCTGTCACCAACTCAGTATGACTCTTGTTAAAGAAATCTAAAACATTTAACTCTGACATGTCCATACCTTAACAGCACTGTTACACTCAGAAATGCTTCCTGCTGTAACCTTTAAACCTTCAAATCCTGACAGCATTATAAGTGCACTCATGTCCTGTAATAGTGGTCTGTTTGTAACAGAAATTGGTAAGTCTCTGTTAATCAATAAAGTATCAAATAACTTCAGACTGTCCAAGATACCAGTGTAAAGGACATTATCCAGTTAACAGCAGTGCATCAAAAATGTTGCCATCTCCAAAGCAGATGCCAGACCTTCAAGTTTCAAGTGTGATGTCGCAAAGCCAAGAGAATCCTTACAAGTGTGAGTTCAAAGAAGCTAATAGACACCTGGCCACGGGCTTAAAGCCCCATCAACTTTCCTTATAAGAGCATTCAATTTTATTAAAATGCATTTTCTAGCTAAATCAGACAGTAATCTCAGACAAGTTTAAATACATCAGTAAATGTAAATTGTGTAGCTATGTTGGGTCTATATTGAATTAGCGAATGCTTAGAAAAGTGAACGCTAATTCATCAACCCCTTTTAAGCAAAAGCTTATAATCCTGAACACCTGGAACATCGATTTATTTTTCACAGGGCAATAAAATTGCAGGGCCGGTTTTGGGAGCTCACCGTTTCCTCCACTGTGGTGCAATCTTAGAGTTAGTATATTTAAGTAGGGGGTGTGGGGGGCTGTCGGGGGGGGGGTTGGGTAAAGCCCCCCCACATTATATAATTTTTTTTTTTTTTGTGGACCAGCAATTTTTTTCCCTGGGAAAAAATTGCTGTTCCGGGTGTTTGAGACTTTAAGCTTTTGCTTAAAAATGATCGATGAATTAGCATTCACTTTTCTAAGCGTTTGCTAATTCAATATAGACCCGCTATGTCACAAAATACTTCTACAGTAAAGGCACCAGTAAATGTGTGGTTTAAAGTTAAAAAAATGGGTAAAGAAGCCTAAAAATCTGTTCCCATAATGTTCATTTAAATTTCAATGTTATTTATTCATTTATTTAAATTTGTTGACCGGGAGTGTCCGACTGGACATGGGTCCATTTTCAGAGGAGGCCCGGGGAAAAAAGCTCCACATTAAAATAAACAGACAGTAGTTACATTGGATTACATAGCGATTAACAATTTAACATAGAAATTACTTACAACATATTTACAGATGAAGAACATAGTACATCAGTAGACAACTAGAATCTTTATCTGTGAAGTACATAACAGGCATTAACAAATGTAACAATGAGAAGTTCCTGCTGTATAATAAGTACTAGGCTTATGAGCATCTGAGCTTGCTATCATCAAGGTAGTTAGTGGAGGTGAGAGAAAGGTAGTAGTTGGATGGGGTGGATGATATTAGAGTGGGAGTTGCAAGGGCATAGCCAGCATGTTTTTAGGTGTGCTTTTAATAAAGTTTTGAAGTTGGTACATGATGGTACGGAGGTAATTGTGGGTGGGAGTGAGTTCCATAATTTGGCTATGGCGCAAGAGAATAGTGCTTAGTTCAGGAATGTTAAATCTTTCTAGAAGCAAAAGGGTGAAAACAAAGAAGCAAACCGTAATGAGTGAGGTAATGGACACAGTCTTGCATGATTTCTGTTTACAGCAGCTACAGTATATTTAATGTCTGACATCAGTATACTTTCAGATTTAAATAACATACAAATTCTAATTCTAGTTTACAGTCTTCAGAATTCAGTGTAAATACTACACTGTGTGTAATCCAAAATGCATTAAGTTGCACTCTGGCAAATTCAGACATAAACACAGCCAATGTACGTGACTTGCAGACTTCAGGACAGAACAGACAGAGACATTTTCATTGTCTGAAGTTCCTTCAAATATAACTTTTCAGAATGTAATAAATTCTATCAGTTGTTTTCAGAAGCCAGTGCAAATACTGCACTGGGGGGATAAGTGCAGATATTGCACAGTTTAATAAAGTAAATACCAGTGTAAATGATGCACAGACTTCAGGGCAAAACAAAGAAAAAGCATATACCATAGCTCAAGTCAGTGTGTCATTACTAGTTCTATAAAAAAGGATTATCAGCATATCTATAAAGGGTGTGACAGTCCAGCAGCAAACCAGATAATTTATCTGTCATTGTTTAAGGTAGAGAGAAATGACACTGTGTACAGGAAATAAATTATAGAACAATAACCTGGTTAATGCAGACATCTATCACAGCAAAAAAAGACTGAAAAGGAAAATGTACAGGATTATTAGTTAACATCCTACATAAATACAGTTAATAGAATAGACATTGCATAGGCCTCAAATGTAGCCATATTAAGGTTAGGCCTGTATCTTCATTTTATACTTCATATTTTAAAGTAACTACAGAAGTAGATCCATATCCACATGTCTCAGGAGGAATTGTAAGATCAGGTTTCATTTAAATGTAGTTTTTTAGAAATAAATGCAGTAATTTCTTTGTGTAAGTCTAGAAATGCAGCCATATTAAAACAGGCCTACATATTTTACATTTTACATGAAGTTTCAACAGAAAGGAATGTTTCAGTGAAGGATACAAATGAAATAGCCTTCAGTCAAGAAAACTGGTACGAATAAAATGTGCTAACAGAATGTGAAGTATATTGAGCACAAACAGAACTTGTTTAGATGGTATGAGGCTTGGGAAACAAGATTAAAGAGGCGTGTAGAACTTGTAGAAAATTTACAGGGTTTTGGTATTATTAAGAGAGATACTTTGGGCACAGAAGTCTTTTAAGTAAGTTTGGACTGATACTTGACAATCAAGAGGGAGTGCAGATGTCAGATCAAATATCCAGTATTCCAGAATATTAATTCTGCAGGAGGAAAGGAATTATTCAGAGAACAGAATTTAAATATAGTGTAATGAGTACAGAAGCTTTGGACATTATATTTCAGTCTATTTCAGTTTATCAGTACTGTTGTTAGAGACAGTAAGATTTGATTCACATATTGTTGACATCTACTTCCACTGTATAGTGATACTACATAATAAACCACCTTCATCAGATCTTAAATGCAGACTTTTATTCTTCCCAAGAAGAACTGGCACATAGAAGAGAGCCTGGCACCTGTTCAGCACAGATCTGGATAATAAAGAGATAAAGATATTCATTCTACCTTCACTACAGTATCTTACAGTTTCATACAGTTCCTTCAGTTCTTAAAGTTTATATGGATTTTCTCCATATGGGATGACTATGTAGCATTTATATTGTATTATTTTGCCTGTATTGTGTTTGGCTCTTATTGTTTATCTTGCATACTTTGTTTTGCATGGTATTTAGTTGCTACATAAGCACTATTTGTAATGTTGTTTACCTATAGTTGTTTTCATTCTGACACCCATCCCCCAAGGCTGAACCTACAAATGATCAATTTGGGTCAAGGATCCACTCCAGTTAACAAATATAAATAAAAATAATGTTTTTCACTTACTGACCATCCTCTTTGGGTAGCAGAGATTTGCGACACACTGTCTCAATCTGAGAAATAGGCAGTGCCTGACATATTTGTATAAATATTACATTTATGTCTATTTGCATATTGTATTTAGAATAAGTACAGATGTCTGCAGTATGGTGTAAGATAATGGGAATCATTTCAGAGCTTTCTGTAATTAAGTTAGCTTTTGTTTGACACTATGAAATACCCCAAAAAGTACTTCTGGGCAAAGTTATTAATATAAAGTTAATTAACTCAGCTCTTGTTTTCTAAAGTATTATATTGCATGCATTCAAGAAATGCATTTGAATCTTTATAATCTGTTCTATATCTGTGCCAAAGATATCCTTCCCATTTGCAATATATTTGAATCTTTGTGAAATATTCTCAACTTCCTCATTTATTGTACTTATTTGTTGCTACTGTTGGTGTTCATAATATTGATCACTGCTGCAGTACCCTTCCTATATGGGTTATATCCTACATAGAATATAATAGCCAACCAGTTTCCAAAGCTTCAGACACCTTGCATGTGCCCAAACCAATAGTCAGCTCAAGCTGAGCTGACGAGAAATATAGATTTGGGTGCCAAGCCCTTCAGAGCTTTCCAGCCATGGAAGACTATTCCTCTATGAGACTTTTGAGGATTGACGGTCAGCTTGTGTTGTTCCATTGCTGGGCCTTACCTGTGGGGAAAAACTGCCATTTAAATGTGTTTGTTTATTAACACTCTCCTGTTCAGTTAAGTTATTTTAAAGCTAGGAGTTTGTGTTTTAATGGACTGTCATATAAGTGTATTGTATTTTTAAATGAGACCTTTTTTTTTCCCCTGTTAGTAATTCAAAAACATTTTTCTGTGGAAAAGTTGTGTTTATTTTATGTCTTGGGGATGTTAGTGTGTTTAAAATGAAAAAAAAAAAAAGTGGTGGTTAATGACTTTTACGTTTTACTGGCTTTTGCTGCTTGTTTTCCCTGGGAAAGAGGCACCATTTTTGGCTTGACAATGGAACAAACTACCATTCCCATAGTCGGTCCTTCTACTAGCCACAAAATGAAAATGTTAAGCAAACAGCCTTTCCCACAACAGCAGGCTAGCAATTTGCCTTAGCTGCACATGGGTAATTGTGCTGTAGCCATTTGTTGTACCATAGACTACTCATCTTTTACCCTGGAACCCTGTGATGTAACACCTACAGCCACTATGGATTGGGGGTTAGCCATGTACTCTGCAGCAGCTGCTGGGACACCTACTCTTGTTGGTCCTGGGAGAAGGAACAAGGAAGACTTCCTTGTTTTGTCAGAATTTTGTTCCCATCCCTAAGGAAGCTGCTGCTGCCATAACTATAACTACTGGCCACATGTTTCATGTCAGAAAGAATCCGAAAACTAAACATGTATCTACTCCTCCTAAACAGGGGTAGTATACTATGTCTGGCTCAGGGCTTAATTCAGGCTATTGATTTTTCTTGTAAAGTATTTTCCAGTAAAAGAAAGAGAGATACCGCTTTTCCTGAAGAAAGTCAAGAGTCTGAATCTGGATGGTAAGATGAAGGGACCGATACAAGGCTTTCTTCTCAGTTTTCTGATTTAGACTCACAGGAGAGCTCATTTTCTGATTCTCCCTGTGGCAATTTCTCTTTCTCAGGTACTATTTCTAGAATGTGCCGGTATTTTCAATGGGAGCACACTGAGGTTTCTCAGTCCCTCAGAAAATATGCCAAGCTGTTCTAGAATGAATTTCCAGAACCTTCACCCATTTTTCCAGTTCTGTCAGCTTTGGAGGATGTGTGTGTTACTACCTGCAATTTTCCCAATAGTCAGCCAACTGCCTCTAAAAATGCAGATGGATATATAAAGTTCCTTGGTCCTTTAAGTTTTTCTACACTCTTCCCAAACCTGAACCAGCAACTATAGCTTTAGTTAATCCTACTGCTGCAAAGTATTGTTAATTACAATCCTATTCTTTCTGATAAGGATGGGAAGATGATTGATTAGCATGGGGAAAATGTGTATATTTTTGTATCTTTGATTTTCAAAATTTTGAATGTCCAGGTTCATATATTTAAGTTTGTTATGACTAATTGTGAAAGTAAGAGGAATGTCTTTGCTGCAGTTTTTTTTCCTTGTGAGGAAATGGTTGCTTTTAAATAATTTAGTTTCTTCAACTGTACAAGTCACTACTAATTTTTTGTAATGTGTATATGATTCATTTGATAGTACTTCCAAGCCTATGGCCACTGGTACTGTGGTACTGTTTTGAGGAGGTTTGCCTAGCTGCTTTTTCAGAACCTCCCAGATGTTAAAAATTAGATTTTAAATTCTCCTTTGGATAGACATTTAGTTTGTAGCCCCTCTGCTGCAGAGATGATCAAAAAGTGTAATGAAAGGGGCAAGCTGATTAAGAGACTGTCTAATAATTTACAGCCCTCCCTTTCCAAAATTTCAAAGGGATTGTCTAAACACCTCATCCAATTTTGGCAAAAAAATAAACAGTCTCAACCAACAAAATGCAGGTAAACAGATGTTTAAGAAGAAATGGCAAAATGTCAAGAGGTTCAAAACAAATTCTGGAACCTCCCAAAGCCAAGGACAATCCAACAGCTCATAATGACTATGTTAGAAACCCCATTTCCCTCCACCCACCCACCCACCTTGACACCCCCATTTCCCTTCTACAATATCTGAATCTCCACTTTTCTCTTTGCAAACATATAGTTTCAGACAAATGGGTCCTGAAGATCATTCATCAAGTTTATAGATGGCAGGGGGAGGAAATTCTTCCTTTCCAGCAGTAATTCCTCATCCACCAGACCAAAATGTCTTATTTCCATCTATCCTTCATTATATACTGTCGCAGGGAGTGAGAGAACCAGTTTCTTTGTCCCAGGTGGAAAAAGGTTTTTATTCAAGGATGTTTTTAGTGACAAAGAAAGAAAATGCTTGGAGACCAGTTCTGGATTTTTCTTTGCTAAACCTGTTTGTGGTAGTGCCGAAATTCAAAATGATGTCACTATACGACCTATTACCTCTTCTTCCTCATTCAATCCTGGTAACATTAGTTTTCAAAGATGCTTTTCATCACATCCCTATTCATCCAGATTTCAGATGTCTCTTAAGGTTTTATCTGGATCACATTATCAGTTGTCTGCCTTACCCTTTGGACTATCCACTGCACCAAGATTGTTCACAAAGTGACTAGCTCCAATTACAGCTCAGTTCAGGTACAGGGTATCCATATCTTTTCCGTATTTAGATAACTAGTTATCTTAGCAAAGTCTTTTTTCAAAGTGTCAGAAATCTCTCATTTGGATGAGAGATCTTTTACATAAGCTGGGATTCCAAAAAAATACTCAAAAGTCTATTTTGACAACATCACACAAGATTGTGTACCTGGGGTGTCAACTAGACAGCTCAGTTAAAACAGCTTTTCATACACAGCAAAATATAAATCTATTTCTAAGGTTTTCCATTCAGACTTTGATCAATGCAAGGGAATACCATGGGATGTTGGGTCTCATGGCATATATGATTCTCATAATAACTATGGCAAGATTCCACATGAGAAAGTTGCAATATTATCTGGTCTATTTAATCCCAGGCACAATACTCTTTTTAAATCACAGTGTTTGGGTTTGTCAGAAGAGAAATTAATTAGCGGAGACACCAAATATCCTTAAATCCAAGTCTCCTTTTCCCCCTCCCTGTTCCAAAGCAATCAGTCAACACAGAGACCATGGACTTTCTTTGGAGAGCAGTTTCAGGGTGGATAAAACTGCTACCAAGAACAAATGCAAGCACATAAATATAAAAAGATGCCTGCCCTGATCAAGGCAATCAACTTTATGAATCATCATTTGTCTCCGGACCTCTTTAAGTTGTTACAGACAATGCCACAGTCATGTGGTACATCAACAAGCAAAGGGGATCCAGATCATAGTCCCATTGCAGATTAACCATGTTAGCTTGGGATATAGCTTTACAGCATAATCTCAGCAACAGGCATCCTACATTCCTTCAGAGGAAAATTATGTCAGATAAGGCAGACCCACAGGAATGGAAAAATAGATCAGAGGGGTCTTCCATAATTTAATCCAACTGTAGGGAGTTCCTCAGGTAGACCTATTTGCCTCCTGTCTGAACAATCAGCTAGTAAGATTCTGCTCCAGGATTTCATGCAAAAAGGCTTGGAAGACAGATGTCTTTTCTTTTCCCTGGACAGGAATGGCCCTGCATACCTTTTCACCCTTTCCACTGATATCTATGGTACGTCTGAAAATCCACCTTCCCAAAATAATTGCGGTGATTCCCTTCTGGCTCAGTAGCAGAGGGTATCTCTTCTTTTGGAAATGGATAGAAACAGTTACAGCAAGCTTCCTCACAGACTGGATCTACTCACACAAGAACAGGGCTGTTTGATATACTTCAGCCTACTTCAACTTCAACTGACTGCCTGGATGACAGGGTCTTAATTCCCTTTAGGACCTGTTTACTGAGGTTGCACAGCAGGTGCTAATGGCAGCATATCTTAGTAAATGTAAAAGGTTCTTCTAGTTGGTGCCAGCAACATAACCAGCACCCATTCATGCCTAGCTGTTCTCTGTTTTTTACAGTACTTGTTTGATTTTCTATACTATGGCTTTTCTTACTCCTCCATCAAGGTTCTATTATCAACCATTTTAGCATGTCTACCCATGGATACTCCTCTTTCAATGCATTCTTATGTCAAAATGTTTTTGAAAAATGTTTGCAAAAGATGCCTCCAAGAAAAGTGGTGGTCCCTCCTTGGGATCTTAATTTTGTTAGAGAAGCTAACACTTGCTCCATTTGAACCAGTTAACCTGGCAGACTTGAGGTTCTAAATATCTCATTTATCAGACACAAGTTTTTTTCTTTGAGAACTAATCTTACTTTTATGCCTAAAGTGGTATCCAGGTTTACTTTAAGCCAAACTGTCTCCCTGTTTTTTTTTCTGAACTGAAAAATGAGGGAGAAAACATACTCCATAGCTTAGACATCCACAGACAACACTTGTACTATTTTGACAGAACTAAATCTTTTAGATCTTTGGATCAATTGTTCTTTGCCATGTTAAGCTTAGCCAATAAGTCAAGGTCATGGCTATTAGCTTTTCTTAAACTAGCCACAATGAAACATTTCCAGGCAGGGTCAAGTCCCACTTTACCAGAGCCACCTGGGCATTTTGGAAACGGTTGAATTCTAGAAGCTGCAACTTGGTCCTCTGTAGATACTTTTACAAAGCATTATATGCTTGATTCCTTATCTAGATTTAGATCAGATTTTGCTAGGACCATTCTCCAGGAGTTCCTGGACCCTTCTCCTTCCATCTCCCAAATGTAGTAAGCTAGGGTACTCTATCCATATAGTTTAGGCTACTGTAGCAGTGATGAATATGATGAACATAGTACAGGTGAGTAAGTAAGCTTACCATAACAGTAGATGTTTGAATGGTCAGTGCTGCTGTTTTTTAATGTGCTTGGGTGTAGACAATTGTTTTTTGATGTTTTTAGAGTTGTGCTTTCAGGGATCAGCCTCCCTCTATCTGTTGCATGAAAGCTCTGAAGGGCTTGCTGCCCAAACTTGCCTTTCTAGTCAGCTCAGCTCAAACTTGACTGATGGTTTGGGCACATGGAAGGTGGTCAGAAGCTTTGGAAGCTAGCTGGCTATTACAGTCTATGCAGGACATAACCCATACAGCTAAGGCTACTGCAGCAGTGATCATTCGAACATATACTGTTATGGTAAGTTTACTTGCACAACTGTACTTATTTACTTCATTGCATTACTGTTTATTTATCTTAAACGGTTGTTAAACTGTTGTGTATTCTTACCTGGGCTGAGCCTGAAATGGGTACACGTGGATCAGTGCTCTACCCTGATTAACAATTTGAAATAAAATAACATAAAAAGTTGATATGGTATACATAATCATAATTCAAAAAGCAAATCTCACTTTCTCACTTCCTGACCACCTCATTTGGGCCAGCAACCATTCCTGACTCCTTGGCATGTGGAATGTTGTTTTACAATGCTACTAACAGGACACTATCTGACATATTTGCTTCAGTATTCTATTTATACAAATCTGCATACTTTATTGATAAAGAAGTGCAAATATCTGCAAAGTACTGGTAGTTAGAAAACAGGTATGATTGCTTAGTTTTCCATTATTACATTGAGAAGACATTGCCAGACGTTATATTTATGCATATACTCGTATTGTATTTACAAATTACTAATGTCTTTAAAGTGGAGGTAGGCAGACATCAGGTATTATTTAGCATTGGGTAAGCTTTTGTTTATCATAAGTGCCATGTTAAGTTTTATCTACAGCAATATGAATCTGATGTATATTCTTCATTGGGCTTGAGAAGAAGTCAAATTTTCTGACTTGGTGACAGCCCTATTGGAGTCAGCAGCCATTTGAGACCCATGTGTTGTGGCTTCACACTGACTTTGAAGTGATACTAAGCAAACCGTGCCTATTTGCATATTTTATTGTTAAAGAACAACAGTGTGCACAGCAGTGCTACTTGCACACTAGGTGACATTAACATGCTTTCCAGCATTATGTGTGTGTTCATTACAGCAGAACCACACCTGCAGTCTGAAAAAACATTTATTTCATCATATCTTGATGTTTCCTACAGTCAACAGCACAATAAGAAGTCAATGGCCAAAGATCATACATCTCAAAAGTCCCTGATTTTACAGAACGTTCATGATTTTTTAATCTTACTTTTGACCTGTCCCTCATAACTTCTCAGTAATCAATGGTGATTACCATTAAGTCAATAATGTGACAGCTTACATTTGCATCACTGTTGTTTAGAAAATGCACATTGATGCAAAAAATCTTATTTTAAGTCCATCAGAGTGTTATATAAAAATGTTTTATTTTTTTATAGCCTTTCTGAAAATTATTTAAGAATTTGGCTGTCTCAGGAATTCCAGAAAAGTGAAGTTGTAAAGTTTGCCAAACATTGTGTGTTTCCGATTAATAGATAGTAAGGATTAAAATTTCAGGACAGAAAGAGGCTATGGTGCAGCAAAAATAAGTGTCCCACTGTTAAGGCAACAGTACGTGAACTTTGTCTCCTGCAATGAGCTATCAATCACAGCAGCAAACAGCTCAAATTAACTTTGCCACTTTGGCAAATATGAAGGGGAGGTGTTTAGGGGAGGGGAGACGAGTTTAAGGACTACAACGCAGACATAAGAAAAGAATGACAATTGGTCACTTTAGAGAGGAAAAACAGGAACTGAGAATTCGGGTTTCTATTAGATGACCAAAGACTCATTCTATCGAATGTGCCTTGGTTGAACTTAAAACAACGAAAAGGCAAAATATCAAAGCGGCTTTTAAGCAAATTCTTTCCCAGGGAAAGAATTTCGCTTGGCTGCTTCCACTACTTTGCCATTTTTGGCACTGTAGTGCAATCTCGGAGTTGATATATTTAAGTAGGGGGGTGGGGGGCACAGCCCCCCACTTTATGTATTCTTTCATTTTTTTTTCTTTTTTTGGAACAGCGATTTTTTTTCCCTTGGAAAAAAAATCACTGTTCTGAGCTTTTGAGATTGTAAGCTTTCGCTTACATGGGGTCAATTATTCATCGTTCGCTTTTTTAAGCGTTCGATGATATAATATAGACCCGAGAATTCTGTACTGGGTAATTATCCCTCTTTGTATTTTAAGCAGTCATTGAAAAGCAAGAAATGGTAATTAAACCTGACTGACTAAAAGAAAGCAGGGTATACATGAAAACAAATGTAAAGTCAATGCATTGACAGCAGCTTAGGGGCTATGATGTAATATTTTAAACCCAAACACTGCATTGTGGGATACCTAGATGTAGACAAAAATAATCAAGATGCCTCGGACCCCATATGCACAGACTCTGGAATTACATTTAAATATATAAGTACATAGGGTACAAAAGTGGAGTTAAAATGTAGGAAACATCAAGACATGATGAAATAAACATGTTTTTTTTTTCCAGTCTGTGGGTGTGGTTCTCCTTTAAGCCTCACACTTGTTGACTGACCACATACAGATAACTTCCTTTATATTAACAAGTCTGGTGATTAATTTGCAAGTTTGTTCAATATCAGTACCCCTGTACTTTTTTAATTACCCTAGTCAGCCTGATAATACTATACTTTCTTTTTCTGGCTTGGGTCACTACTAAAAAGTATTACTAAATAAGCCCACCTAGACAGTAAACAAACAAACAAAAAGTGCTCAGGTAAGGCAATGCTTAATTTTTTTTTAATATTGGTGTAGATTCCTGAAGACAAAGTTATCAGCCCAAACCTTCCTAATACTGCAGCCAACAATTTTATTAGATTCCTACTGTTCAGGATTAAAGAAGCTAAATCTTCTTCCACATAAGTAATCCACTTCATAAACAGAAAGGCCTTTAAAAATAATTCCACTAATCAATGTTCCATTTATTCTGGGTCATTTAGAAGTTTTTTTGTAATGATTAGGGAGGCACAAATACAACTACATTCTTATTCCCAGTTCAGGGATTCACATGTCATTATAAAACCTCCTGATGTAATGAAAAATAAAATTAATTAAAGTACAAATCAACAACATAATAATCACTTATCGCCATAAAGCAGTAACTACTGAACTGTTCCAAAAGGCCTTTGATTTAAGAGCTTGTGGATTTCAGATGACAAAATAATGTATTTTGCCAAAAACAGTGGCTGTCTTCAGGGACCTTATATCAGTAAACATCAGTGACATTAAATAAATCGAGTATACTACTGTCCCCAGACTGTCAAACTGAACCAAATAGGTAGTAAAATTAATATTCTGTAGCAGCAACTCTATGCAACTATCATAATCCTGAGGGCAATTAGCCTTTGCTCATCCACACTGTGAACACTCATACTTTTTAGCAGTAAATACTGTTGTCTCACAGAAGCACCTGTGTGCAGATCGCTGGTGCCACCAACTGCATGAGCTACAACTCACTTTTAGTGACAGCAGTAGTTTAAGACTGTTTCTTTATACATGTATCTCCGAGGCAATAAACATGGTGACCAACCAATATTCAGGGATACACTCAGAGTATTTACTGTCTGCTTAAGGATTCTCTGTGTAAGTTCTCTATAATAACCTGTGCAGGCACTCCTGATGGACTGTATGCCATGCAGTGTCATGTGTTCTGGGTACATACTGTAAGCACTTCCACTGATGTAAGTAATGTACTTTCATCTGGCCCTCTAGATTTGTTTTGGAAATGTGCCCCTTATGACAAATCCTAGAAGGAAGATCACTCCTTTGAAAAATACCACTTCAGTTGGACCAACTGACCATTAACTGATCCCTGGGGTGCACTGCCCCCCACCTAGGGAAGTTGTATAATAAAGTAGAACCCCACACTGCTATGTTTGTTCATCATTTTTTTTAATGATCAAGCAGCCATCAACCTATACCAGTCTTCTAGTCTAGGCTGAAATTATTTTAGTTTTTTAATCCTTCAATAACATTATCTTGCCCTCAGTTTCAAGAGCTGTTAGCAGTTTGCTGCTTAAACTGTACTTTCTACCTTAAATTATCACAATGACAGTTTTTAGTCAGGCTCTTGGAAAAGTACCACAAAGTAATGTGAGGATGTACTACATAGTAATGTATGGAGTAATGTGTCATGCAATGTATGGTACCATGTCTGGCATGATGTACAGTGTGATACATGGTACCATGTATGGTGTGATGTATGTGTGATGTATGGTACCATGTATGGTATAATGTATGGTACCACGTATGGCGTGATGTATGGTGCGATGCATGGTACCATGTATGGCGTGATGTATGGTGCCATGTATGGTATGCGATGTATGGTATGATGTATGGTGCGGTGTATGGTGCTATGTCTGGCATGATATATGGTGTGACGGATGGTACCATGTATGATGCAATGTATGGTACCATGTATAGTGCGATGTATGGAACCATGTATGGTACGATGCATGGTACCATGTATGGCGTGATGTATGGCTCTCAGTTCTTTACACATTCGAGTATTCCTGTTCCATGTATGGCATGATGTATGGTATGATGTATGGTGCAATGTATGGTACCATGTCTGGTGTGATATATGGTACCATGACTGCAAACTAGGAGCCATAATCAAAACTCCTAATGATGTGGACATCCTAGAAAAGTGCCTCACTGAGACAGATGCCTGGTGTCAAAGCCATGGCCTCAAGCTCAATGCCAAAAAGTGCATTGTCATCCCCTTTGGTAAAAACTCTGTACCCATGAACTACAACATAGGCGGTAGTATACTTAACACCGAAAGTGTGATAAGAGACCTTGGGACACAGGTGGACAGTAGTCTCTCCTTTGATAGTCACATCGCCACAGTAGTAAGGAAATCCTTCTATGTGGCACACGTCATCACAAAAGGTTTCTCATCCAGAAAAAAATAGGTCATTGTTCCCCTCTACTCATCACTCATTAGACCCATTATAGAGTACAACACCCCTTTTGGTATGTACCTCACAAGACATCTACAACAACTGAAAAGGACACAGAAATACCTCACAAAGAGGATTACCAGCCTCAAACAGATGCCCTACGCAGACCGTCTCAAAAAACTCCAGCTTTACTCCGTCGCATATTGCCTATTCGGAGGTGAACTCTGCCTAACATACAAAGCTATGTCAATCCCAGAGCTGTTGGACATGTCCACTTAAAGAAATCCCAATCCCTCTGAGCTACACGCTCTAGGGACCTAAACCTTGTCACCACAATAAACAGAACATGCCGGAGGGGTGGATTCCTGTCCCAGAGACTTCCCATACTATCTATATCAAACAAAGCTCCTCATTAGCACTCTTCAAGAAAAATCTTGATGATTGGATGGGAAGTAGGAAATTCACCCCAGGGATCACCTCTGTGGCTCAGCTTGACAATGGCACAGGAAAATAATTTTCTTGGGTGGCAAAAGCCAGGGTACCTTTTTGGCTGGGCTTGTATAGGCCCCAGGGCCGATAGCCTAGTACCTACCTATGAACCTATGTATGGCGTGATGTATGGTGCCATGTATGGTACCAAGTCTGGTGTGATGTATGGTACCATGCATGACGTGATGTATGGAATCATGTAAGGTGTGATGTAGGGTACCATGTATGGCTCTCAGTTCTTTACACATTCTAATCTTCTTGTACTTCTAGTTATAGCTTTTAGGCAAGCTTTAGTTGCTTTGAGTGTATTGTACTACACCTTTTAATCCTGTGCCCTTTGATATGTCATTTAATGCTCCCTGCATCTGTCTGTCTGCTCGATTCTGGATCCCTCACATCCTCAGATCTAGCGGCCTTGAGTCTATGGTACTACATCTTTTAATCCCACGCCATCTGCTGTGGCATTTAATACTCCCCTCATCTGTCTCAGTGCTCAGTGCTGGATCCCCCTCATCCTCAGCTTTAGCTGCTTTCAGTCTATGGTACTATACCTTTTAATCCTGTGCCATCTGCTTTATTATTTAATGCTCCCCTCATCTGTCTCACTGCTCGTCTGTGCATCCATCTCATTCTCCATCATATCCTGACCTGTAATGTCTTTCTATCCCATGTCTACATATCTGACTTGGTTTCCCTCAAAAGTGTGTCTGTCTGATTCTACCTTCAGCTCATCCACTATTGGGGCTTTTTGTTTTACCCTGCATATTTTATCATTTTCTGTTCCTTTCTTTTAGACTACTAGTTTATTCTTTTATCTTTCCCTCTACTTTTGGCAGTGCTGTGAAACTTTCTATCAATGTAGTTTATTAATGTACCTCTTCCTGTTTCCTTGTAAGAGACTGAACCACCCTACTCCAACCTACCAAGTGCTCTGCACTATCCAATATCCTACAACCATATACTCCCCATAGACAACTTAGATCTACCCACCAAAACCTAATCACTATCCACAAACCCAAGTGCCCAGCTGGTCAACTTCTGCTTTCCTTCGCCTTAGCCAAAAAATGGAATGCTCTTCCCTCCACTCTTAGGACCTGTGATAACCTTGAAAACTTTAAAACTCTTCTTCATTCTCACCTTTACTCAAACAGGAAATGCAACTATACTCTTCACACTATACCTGTCAAGGTCTCCTCCACTTTTACTCCTGGCTAACCACTCACCTAGCTAACCTTGCTCATTTGCATTATGTATAAATAACTATATTGTAAAATCTAGCCTCAATGCCATTTGCCTGTCTTTTACACCTAAACAAAATTGTAATTCTTTGTTTCTTTATGAATGCTACCTGTTTATTTGTCAGTAATGCAAAGTTTCTTAGTAATTATTCATGTAACTATGTATTGTTGGAGCTTTTCTCCCCGGGCCTCCACTGAAAATGGGCTCCCCGAGCCCAGTGGACTTCCCCGGTCATCAAACTGGAATAAATAAATAATACTACACTCCACCATTGTCTCCTATGACTATATACAGCTCTACAATAAACATCTCTCACTATGCTATGACACTTCTCTAGTACTTCCTGTCACTGCATAACAATTTACTGTAGGAACATCCCATCATCTTAATACACTCCAGTTGTGTTTCCTAATACTGTATACAGCTCTACTATAAACATTTTTCACTGTGCAATGACACTTCTCCAGTACTTCCTGTCACTGTATACCAATTTACTGTAGGAACATCCCATCATCTTAATACACTCCACCTGTGGTTTCCCATCACGTTATACAGCTCTACTATAAACATTTTTCACTGTGCTATGACACTTCTCCAGTACTTCCTGTCACTACATACCAATTTATTGTAGGAACATCCTGTCATCTTAATATACCCAACCAGTGTTTCCTGTTACTGTATATAGCTCTACTATAAACATTCCCAGTAATGTTACTACACTCCACCAATGTTTACTATTACTGTATATACCTCTACTATAAACATTCCCAGTAACGTTACTAAACTCTACCAGCATTTCCTATCACTGTATGTAGCTCTACTATAAACATTTCTCACTGTGCTATGACATGTCTCCAGTACTTCCTGTCACTGCATACCAATATATTGTAGGAACATGCCATCATCTTCATACACCCCACCAGTGTTTCCTAATACTGTATGTACATTTACTGTAGGAACTTATCACTATCCTATTACATTTCCCCAATGTTCCCTGGCATTGTACTCAGCTGTGTTATAGGAACTTCTGACTGTACTTCACCAGTGTTTTGTATCACTGTATGTGGCTCTATTGTAGGAACTTCCAACAATCCATCAGAGCCACACGCTCCAGGGACCTAAACTTTGTCATCACAATGAACAAAACATTCTGGAGGGATAGGTTCCTGACCCAGAGACTCCTCATACTCTGGAACAGACTGTCCTTACATGTCAAGCAGAGCGCCTCCTTGGCCCTCTTCAAAAGGAACCTTGATGACTGGATGGGAGATAGGAAATTTACCCCAGGGATCATGTCAGTCACCCTGCTAGACTGGGGTCTAGGGAAGTAAATATTGTAGGAAGAAACAGCCAGAGAATTGTTATGGCTAGGCTTGTATAGGCCCTAGGGCTAATAGCAAATGGGATTTATTTGCACTTGTGTGGTGGACTTTTCAGTCCAATAGCATAGTACCAACCTATGAATCTCTCCAGTGTTCACAATTACTGTATATAGTTCTACTATCGCAACATCCCACCATCATGCTAAACTTCACCAGGTATGCACTGTAGCAATTTCTTACCATCCAACAACACTCCACCAGTGTTTCCAATCCTACCCACATCACTAATACTCACAATTAGTGTTCATAGTTCTATTATAGGAACATCCCATCATCCTACACCACATCACCAGTATTCACAATTACTGTACACAGTACTGTTATTGGAACATCTAACCATCATGCTAGACTTCACCAGGTATGCCCTGTAGCAATTTCTTACCATCCAACAACACTCCACCAGTGTTTTCTAGCACTATATAAAGTTCTACTATAGGAATTTCCTACCCTTGTACCTCATTTCATTGCCTTTTATCACTCTACATGGCTCTGTGGTAGGGAAGGTACGAATTTCCCACCATCCAACAATACTTCACCAGTGTTTACTATCATTGAATACAACACTAGTGTAGGAATTTCCCCATTCTTCTGCTCAATTTACCAGGTGTTTCATATCACCATACACAGCTCTATTAATACATAAAACACAGAACTGTTTGCAACTGCCACTGCTTTCAGAATTCAATGACATCAGGGACGAAGCCAATGTGATTCATCAGAAACAGCAGCCATTTTAGGAGCAAAAATTAAAATGTAATGTGCAATAAGTAAATAAATAACCCTGTGCTCTACAGTCACATAACAGTTGCACAACAAACCCAAAGAAGAGTCAAATAAATGTTCTGGAGGAGTGATTCTGTGCAACTAACATGCCTCTAAGGACACTCCTCCTTCCATTCTATGAATAGTCATTTACTTAAGTAGGAAATGTCTCCCAACAGTTAATCACTCACAGCAAAACCTGAGGGGATATGCCCAAATTATTAACTGGAAATGTTCAATCACAATAACACATGAAATGGTACATTCTCTTCTTTTACTTTGTAACAAAAGAAGCACAAACAAAATACATTTTGGAAAAGGGTCGGTTAATAATAAAACATCTAACAGAAGTAATAAGATGGCTGATACTTACTCAGATATATTTTGGAAGTACTGTAAGTAAATTGGCAAACAGCATTTCTTTAAACTGAAGTTTTGACACAGATCAGCACAACTGTGATTCCAAAAATGTGGTATTTTTGGATATGTGGCCTCACATTTTCTACATTCTGTTCTAGGAGGGGCACAAGAAGGCTCAGCAATAGAGTATATGAGCACTTATATGCCATCAAATTAAGAATAATCTTAATGCCTTGTACAGACACTCCATCTTTTTCAGTAATTTTAAAAGATTTTTAAGTAACTGGTCACATGTTACTCATTGCGAGAGGTGGAGATTTGGATTGAGTTACAAGTTAGGGTGAATGGTGGTAAGCATCCTAGTACTGATGAGGGTCTGAATTTGTTGGACTGAGTTACAAGTTAGGGTGAATGGTGGTAAGTATCTTAGTACTAATGAGGGTCTGAGTTTGCTGGACTGAGTTACAAGTTAGGTTGAATGGTGGTAAGCATTCTAGTACTGATGAGGGTCTGAATTTGTTGGGATGAGTTACAAGTTACGTTGAATAATGGTTAGTATCCTAGTCCTAATGAGGGTCTAAATTTGTTGGACTAAGTTACACGTTAGATTGAATGGTGGTAAGTATCTTAGTACTCATGAGGTTCTGAATTTTTAAAACTATTAAAGAATCAAAGGGCCTCAAGCACTAGGACTACTTGCTTGGTTAAATCATTTGTGTCACACATTTTACCTTGTGTAATGTATTTGTATTATGTATTTTTATCTGGTGGTAACAAACTTTGCTAGTTTTAATACTTATCACATATTTACAGATGTCTTGTATTTTTAAATAATTGTATGTACTTTTTAGCTATAGCAAGGTTTCTACTTGATATCCATTTAGTTTACAAGTCTTCATTTGTAGCTTAAAATTAAATGACTACCACAACAGATTCATCTTCTGCAGCTTAAATTTTAATGACTACCACAACAGATTCATCTTTTGTAGCTTAAATTTTAATGACTACCACAACAGATTCATCTTTTGTAGCTTACATTTTAATCGCTACCACAACAGATTCATCTTTTGCAGCTTAAATTTTAATGAGTACCACAACAGAGTCATCTTTCGCAGCTTAAATTTTAATGACTACCACAACAGATTTGTATTTTGCAACTTAAATTTTAATGACTACCACAACAGATTTATGTAACAGCAAAGTTTTCTTATTTACAACATACTCACTTCTTTCACCTTAATACTCACTTTTATATTCTTGCTCTAAACCCTTCTTTGCTTCATTTATAAATCAATGTCACTATTTTTGAATCATTTTAGATCAGCCCCCAAGTTCTGGCATTTAGCAAAAGTCACCATTTTATATATGTATTTATAAGTTTGTGTAGGGCACTGGATCAGCTGTGGACCCACACCAATGCACAGAATCCCAATGTTCACACAATGAAACTACAAATGGTGAGATGTTTTGCACATACTCCAGGAATTATTCCAGAGCTGAGAAAATCAACAAGAAGGGTTTCTGCAGAGGGGCAAGCTCCCCTGCACCCCCCCCCCAATTATATACACTAAATCAGAGACTGGACAATCTTCAGGGAAAGGGAATTTTTTTCTATCTGGGAATTGTTGATCTCACACACCTGTCTGCCATCTGTGCACATTGATCAAATGGTGTCGACCAAACAGGTGTTGGTGTAGATGCACAGTTGTTCCAGTGCCCCACACCCATATTTATGTATATACATATAAAACATTCACACTATATACATGAATATATCACATACAGGTTGTCAACACATTATGGTTTTACTTTGCCATGGTCTACAATGTGTATTATTCTGTGAACACCGCAGTTCCCTACACCTGCGTTACTGTGCTGTACCATCTGTAAAGGGACTGAAATCTGTAATTGTAAGTTATGTTTCAAGTGTCTTGTAATATGGTTAGATGTAAGAAAGGATTTATCTGTATGACTTTAATGTAAATGGGTTTTGCCCAGATAGACTAATCCAGTCCACTAAACAAAAAAACTAAAATAATAAAACGTGTGTGCATCGTGGATCTCCACATTTGTACAACAATCTGTATGTAAACTCCCTTATACTTTTGGTGATCACTGACCTCCCAGTTTGTAAAACATTCTGCTTCTGTCCCAGAGTTATGCTGTAATGCCCTAAGGATGTTGCAGCCTCAGATTTTAAAGTAACTACATATTTATACTTCTGTTTAGTCAGTGTGCTACTGTTTCTGCTTTCTACAATAACACCATACCAACACACATTTTCAGCCTGTATGTTGCTGCCTCATGTTTGTATTATAACCACCTTAGCCATACTTCATTGTTTTGGTAAATTGATTAGGGATATTTACAATAACATCTACAAATATTCCCTTCAGAGAGTGAGTGTGTAAGTGCACGTGTCACTGCCCCAAGTTTTAGAAGTAAATCCTCTATTCATAGTCCATTATACCATGCGTGCCAGTGCCCTAGGTTTCTGCTTTAATCATCTACCCATAATTCCATTCAGTAAATCCTCCATTCATACTCCCCATTATACCATGCATGTCAGTGCCTAAGGTTTCTGCTTTAATCATTTACCCATAATTCCATTCAGTAAATCCTTCATTCATACTCCACATTACACCATGTGTGACAATGCCTGAGGTTTCTGCTTTAAACATCTACCTATAATTTCCTTCAGTAAATCCTCCATACGCCCCATTATACTATCTGTGGCAGCACACTGGATTTCTGCTTTAATCTACCCATAATTCTATTCAGTAAATCCTCCATTCATACTCCATTATACCATGAGTGTCAGTGCCCTAGTTTTCTGCTTTAATCATCTACCCATAACTCCATTCAGTAAATCCTGCATTCATACTCCCCATTATACCATGTGTGTCAGCTCCCGAGGTTTCTACTTTAATCCTCTACCCATAATCCATTCAGTAAATCCCCCATTCATACTCCCCATTACACCATGCATGTCAGTGCCCTAGGTTTTTGCTTTAATCATCTACCCATAATTCCATTCAGTAAATTCTCCATACTCCCCATTATACCATCTGTGGCAGCACCCTAGATTTCTGCTTTAATCTACCTATAATTCTATTCAGTAAATCCTCCATTCATACTCCCCATTATACCATGTGTGTCAGCGCCTTAGGTTTCTGCTTTAATCATCTACCCATAATTTCATTCAGTAAATCCTCCATTCATACTCCCCATTACACCATGTGTGTCAGTGCCCTACGTTTCTGCTTTAATCCTCTACCCATAACTCCATTCAGTAAATCCTGCATTCATACTCCCCATTATACCATGCATGCCAGCGCCTGAGGTTTCTACTTTAATCATCTACCCATAATTCCATTCAGTAAATCCTCCATTCATACTCCTCATTACACCATGTGTGTCAGTGTCCTAGGTTTCCACTTTAAACATCTACCCATACTTCCATTTACTTTGTTTCACTGCTCCAGATTTCGAAAATAACCCCCTGGCCAACGACAAATGACAGGAATTTCTTCATCTATATGTATCAATTAATTATTTTATTTATTTAGGCGTTCTACAGTAAAAAGGTATAGAAATTGACCAATATAATACATTCTCCAGTGACACAGTAGTAGGGGTCAGCACTGCTGCCCCACAGCACTTGGTTCTCCAGTTCAGTTCTTACCTGGGGTGCCTTCTTGTGTGCTCTCTGGCATATCCTCCCTGTGTCTGCATAGGCTTTTGTTGGGTGTGGGGACTCCAGTTTCCTCCCACATCTCAAAGACATGCTACAGGTGAACTGGTGTTCCTCCAAACTGCCAAAGGTATAAGTGTTGTGGGACTGTGAGTGAATGTGTCTGCTCTGCAAGGAGCTGTGCCCAAACTGGATTAAGGAGGTAATCACAGAATGAATGATGCAGTCTGTCTGATATAATAACTTTTACACAAGTAAGATATATTTGAACAAACAGTTATACCTGACAGAATCTTCCTGCGTGTTCCTTTCTGACAAGTAAAAGTCTCTGCTTCTCTTCACTCTTGGCAGTTTATTTATTTTCCTTAAGACTCTTATTGATGCTTTATTATAGAATGTACTAGCCCCACATGCTGTAAAAACACAATCTAGCCATCTGCTATGCACAGTAACAGCACCATGTGTAGCCAGGTAACCTCTGAAGCTTCTGTCCCAAGTCACATAAGGTTACCTTTCAACAGCGTGAAGTTAACTAAACAGTTACACGAGATGGTCATATAATATCTGAGCTGATCACTTAATGTCATAGAAGAAGTTCTCCTTTCACATGTTAGGACCACTGATTTCATATATTCTGCCCTCAGCATATTCTGTACTGCAGTCTGGTCAAAGGAGTAAGCAAGTAATTTGAAAGGTAGAAACACAGAGAAACACATTTAAAAGAAATGTTATTACTGCCCACGGGTAAGACAAATCTCTAGGCTTCCTGGATCAGAGAGAAACATCTGACCAAAAATCTGAGGCACATTACAAAGATGACAGAACATCTTCTTGAATTTGCAGAGCCACAAAAATTTGAACTGTGGTGAGTTCCAGAATTTATTCATATCTTGTGGTACTACAAAAGTATACATTCATAAATAAGTTACATGAGTTTAATACTGAAGAATAACAACTCAGCTTCTTATTACAAGGGAAGTACAGTTCAATTTTTAATTTATTTTATGTTACTTTACAATGCTGCTTTAAACCAAATAGCTTAATTATTCATAAAAAACACACTTCCACTAAATTATCTCTGAGCTGTAATCCCCCCTTTGCAGGTTTTGCCTTCATCAATGCAGACTGCTATGCTCAGAAGAAAAACAGCATACAGCCCTTCACAGTTCAGCATTAGATCCCTCATAAAAATCCTCCAAAGCTAGATATGAAAATAAAATTGTCACTGATTCTAAAGACAATCACAAAGCATTCTACAGCTATGTCAAGAATCTTAATGGCAACACCCAGATCTGCTCCGAGCTACAGAACAACGGCACTAGATATACAGAACCAACTGATTTTTATTTTTATTTCATTTTATTTTGCATTTGTTAACCAGGAAAGTCCGACTGGACACACATCCATTTTCAGCGAAGGCCCGGGGAGAAAAGCTCCAATAGCATGTCATAAAGAAATTACACAAGAATATCATACAGAGATATAGGTTCCATAGAAACGTAAGTTATGTATAGATTAGCAATTCCTTTAGTAAAGTCAGCATACAGCATTCTAGTAGTAGGGTTTATACAGAATATAAAATATAAACACAAGAAAAAAATGTTTTTCTTTCTAAATTATGAGTACTCTCAATATTTTGTTACAGAAATAACCAGTGATTGTTAAGCTTTACAGCAAAAGGAATTAGGGGACCTTTAGTAGAATCCTTGAACAAGGTATTGGTGCAAATTAACCTGTGGAGTAGCATAAACAAAGCCAATTGTTTGAGAAGTGGGTTCTCAGGAGTTTCTTAAATTGAATAGTGGCGGTAGTGGAGGTTATTTGGCTAGGTAGTGAGTTCCAGATTTTGGCAATAGTGCAGGCAAAGAGAGATTTGCCAGCATCATTTTTGTGTCTGATAATGCTTATTAGGTTCTGAGAACTAGATCATAAAGCTGTGGTAGGGATGTGGGGGTTAATTATATTTTGAAGTGCAGGGTTTTTTTTCTGGAAGGTAGAAGAGATTATGCGCTATTGTGAGTAGATTAAACAGAAGTAGTTGAGGTAGCTTGAGCCAAATGAGTTGGTTAAGGGCGAGACAGTGGTGGGACTTGTATGAGGTTTCAGTAGCAAACTTGACTATTTTGTTATAACAAGATTCCATTTTGTTCAGATCACTCTGGCGGAGATTAGTAAGGATGGGAGGGGCATAGAGAAGGATGGATAAGAGATGCGTTCTTGCAATAGTAGCTTTGGTTTGTTTAAAGTGTTTGTTCCTATAGAGAAGTCCTAGTTTTTTATTAACTTTCTTAATGGTTTGTGCTATATGGATGCCAAATTTGAGGTTATTGTCTATTTCTACACCTAAGAGTTTAGAGTGTGCAGTTGGAGTGAA
Source organism: Protopterus annectens (assembly GCF_019279795.1). NCBI lineage: Eukaryota > Metazoa > Chordata > Ceratodontiformes > Protopteridae > Protopterus > Protopterus annectens. The sequence goes on from NC_056732.1 coordinate 1,870,133,231, forward strand.
CTGATATTGCCAACACCCTTGCAGATAGGTTCAGTGCAAACTTTACCCCACCTCACCCCTCAAAGGGCCCATCCATTTACCAGAAGAATGCATAGCTCCTGTAATCACAGCTGCACAAGTTAAAACTGCACTCTCCAAAGTCAAAAAACACAGCATCCATGGGACCAGACAACATCCCAGGCTGCATTCTGCATGAACTACAGAACGAACTGGCACCCCACCTAACTACTATGTTCAATCATAGCCTCACTTCAGGCTTTGTGCCTACTGAATGGCACACAGTAACAGTTATCCCACTCTACAAAGGGGGTTCCACCACAGACTCTGGGAACTACCACCCCATTAGCCTAATGAGCCTGGTCTGCAAGGCCATGGAACGTATCATCATGGAACTTATAAACAAAGACATAGGTAACCTGCAAATGCTGGACCCCACTCAATTCGGGCTTGTAAAAGGTAGATCATGTCTCCTAAACCTGATCAGCTTCTTGGAAGTAGTCACCAAAGCCGTGGACGAGGGTAAGGTGGTGCACACAGCTTATCTTGACCTCGCCAAGGCTTTCAACACCATCCCCCATTCTGGAATTATACATAAACTCACTGGCTCACTGACAGAAGTAGCCAATTCCAAATCCGAATTCAAAACAGTGACAAGCAGAGTACCACAGGATTCAGTCCTGGGTCCTCTCCTTTATGGCTTCTATTTCTCAGAAGTTCAGGCTAATACAGCAGGTCTTTGGCTAACAAAGTTCACAGACAACTGCAAACTGGGAGCCATAATAGAATTGCCTAATGATGTGGATATTCTACAAAGGGGCCTCACTGAGACTGATGCTTCGTGTCAAAGTCATGGCCTCAAGCTCAATACCAAAAAGTGTATTGTCATCCCCTTGGAAAAAACACTGTACCCATGAACTCCAACATAGGCAGTAGCATACTTAACACCGAAAGTGTGATAAGAGACTTTGGAATACAGGTGGACACTAGTCTCTCCTTTGACAATCACATCACCACAGTAGTCAGGAAATCCCTCTACTTGGCACACCTCATCACTAAAGGGTTCTCCTCCAGAAAAAAGAGGTCATTGTTCCTCTCTACTCTGCCCTCATCAGACCCATCATAGAGTACAACACCCTATTTGGCATGTACCTCGCAAGACATCTGCAACAACTGGAAAGGCCACAAAAATACCTCACTAAGAGGATCATAGACTGCCTCAAAAAACTCCAGCTCTACTTCGTTGCTTATCGCCTACTCAGAGGCGACCTCTGCCTCACATACAAGGCCATGTCAAACCCAATTCTGATGAACATGCTACACTTAAAAAAACCCAAATCTCTCCGTGTCACGCGCTCCAGAGACCTGAACCTTGCCACCACAATAAACAGAACATGCTGGAGGGATAGATTCCTGTCCCAGAGAGTTCCCATGCTCTGGAACAGACTACTCATTCATGTCAAGCAGAGCTCCTCATTAGCCCTCTTTAAGAGAAATCTTGACAATTGGATGGGAAACAGGAAATTCACCCCGGGGATCACCTCTGTGGCTCTGCTCAACAGGGGCGCAGGGAAATAACTTTCTTGAGTGGGGAAAACCAGGGAACCTTTTGGCTAGGCTTATATAAGCCCTAGGGCCAATAGCTTAGTACCTACCTATGAACCTAATTACAGATGATATTTGTCTCATAAAAACTAGTTCCCTCTCCAGTTCCCAGTAAAACAGGAATTGTTACCTGCAGGTTATTATTTCCTGTTCCTGCCCTCAATTTCACCCTAGTAACACATACTATACAATTAATAAACAACACTCCACTCCTCTGATTTCAATAAAATACAACAGAAACATGTTCCCTCATCAGCTCAGTTCTTATTCATTATGAACCACAATGTTCAGGAAGTCAAACAATATCTGTTTGTAATGACTGGAGCAATATCTGTTTGTAAGGTTAAGAACCAGATAAATTCTATAACAGCTACAAAATAAATACATAAAAAACAGTAATAAGGAATAAGAACTCAGCCTTTTCTACACACACAAAAAATAATTATTCCTTGAACAATTTTAAGTTTCTAATTTCCTGAGTGCCTATGAAATATGTCCCTACACTCTACCTTTCACCACGTACTGCTACATTTTCTACTTTCGATAGACCCTGCACATGTCTCTCCAACATTCCCTATTTATGTCACAAGCAAAATTTAGGACTTTCAGTCTAGTACTTCTGATGCTGTTTGTTTTATGGATGTTCAAATGGTTCATCAAAAAAGGGTCCAGAGATGCAGTGTATGCCATCCAAAGATCACCTCTCAGAATTCTGTGTGATACGGAGTAAAGAAACAGGCTTTGCGGGGATCAGAGTAGGACATTCTGTTTACACCCTGTATTCTTTTTGTAAAGAACCTTTCTGGATATTCCAGTTGCTGCATGTGTCTGGTCAGGTATACACAGAATGAGGCATTATACTCCATGATAGGTCTGATGAGGGCTGAGTACAGTAGTATGAGGGCTCTCTAGACCTAAATGCTTATAAGTTGAACAACAAAGAAGGATTTTCATACTACCTTGGACATATGTTGATTGAAGCCTAGGTTCTCGGATCCCTTACTGGTGAATCAACTTTTAAGGGTGTTTTATTGATGACATAGTTTACCTGGGGTGGTTGGCCTCCCTTCTTCGCAGCACCTGCAGTGTGCCCAGTATTGACTCCTGCAATTCATATGGAGTTACATGCATCAGTAACATATCTAAGAACAACTGTAACTTCTTTATTTGTAAGACCCATTTGCTCCTACTACTATTGCAACTGTCTGGGTATCCTTCTTCCACACTGCCTTCATTTCTGCATGCAAATCCTAGAATTTTTTAACTTTGTGTCTCTCTCTAGTCAATGGCTATGGCAATTTCAATGATCAATGCTACTTTTGTTTTCTTTTCATGGGCTACTATATCTGGTTTTCTCGCATCTATTTTTTGAACTGCTATTAATGTGTGATCCCACGTGATATGAACTTCAATATTTTCTATAATGCTTTGTGGCTCATGTTTCCAGTACTTTTCAGTTATCTCAATATTATAATGTTTGCACAATCCCCAATGCAATGTTCTTATCACATCATTATGCCATTCAGCATACAGTCCTTCTGCCATTAGTATGTCACAACCAGCAACAAGATGTATAACTGTTTCCAATTCTGTTTTACAAAACCTGCATTGGTCCGTTTCTCCCACATGTTCAATGGACTTTGTAAACCAATGTAGTCCACTGTTTTGGGCCACCAATATTAACCTTTCATCTTTTGATTTAAATTCACCACTTCTTAACTATTCCTGCATTCAGTCCTAATCAACATGAGGTTGTTCTAAGAGTTTTCTATACTTGCAACTATATTATGCATTTTCCACATTTCTTGCCTTTTCATCCGATCCTTCATCTTATCTTTTTCTTTTGTTTTATGGCACATTCAGTTGCTGCCTGATTTTTATTTTTCATACTTCTTGTTTGATTTCCCTTCTTGCTTGATGCCAATATGCTTCTGCTAAACTAAGCAGGGAAGTCATTTTACACAAATTCTCTTCGTGTTTCAAAACTTTACAACTATATCTGTGTCTTGTGCAGTCAGCAGATATGCATGCAGACCCATGATTACAGATCTATACACGTAATCAGTTTCGAGGAGGCCTGTACCTCGTTCAGAATGGGGAATACATAATCTTGGTATGCACTTGACTTTATTAAATAATTTGATGAGCATGAAGCATCCCTCTTGTTTTCCTATCTAATCTATCCAACACCTTTTGGGCCAGTCAATCACTCCAAAACTGTAAATTAGGACAGGAAGAGCAAATGGGTTTATAGCTTAGACTTGTCCATAGATGTTAATGGTGTTTTCAGTATTATTTTTTGTCTAAAATATTCCTTGCTGAGTTTTACTTGCATTTGTTCATATTTTATTGTTGCCCCTTCATCAGTTTCCATTTATACACTCTTTCTTCCTCAAGTTCTTTTAAATCACATTCCTGTCACAGATTGACATTTTCTTGGTGTTGCAGTTTTCCTGCTTTAAATGTTGCTATTGCACATTTATCAAGACCAAATGATATTCTTATATAATCTGAAAACATTTTGACCACTTGCAGTTGTTCTTTCAGTTCCTCATCTGATGAGCTATACAGTTTTAACTCATCTAGAAAAAGAAGATGAGAAGTCGTTACACTTTATTATTTTCTGAGAGTCAAATTGTAGCCATAACTTAACGTGTTACATAAACAACTTAATGGGTTAAAGGCAAGACAAAATAGCAGCCGGGACAGAGGCACCCTGGAATATCCTCCTCTGAATTTTGATCCCTGGAATAATAATTTGTCCTTTATTATGGCTTACATGCAAAGTGGTTTGCTACTGTTTCATGGTTGCTGTAATATAATCTATCAGTGTAGGGCGTATCTTATACATTTGTTAAGCACTCTTTTATCCATGAATGTGGGATGCTGTCAAATGCTTTTTGTAGTCTATCCATGCCATACTTAGATTCTTCCCATTTTTACAGTTCTCCATTATGACTAACGACAAATGATCCTTTTTTCCATATACCTTTCTTTTATTACCCTTTTATTCTTTTGACATGAATGAGTTTTCTTCTAAATGACTATAAACTTTGTCTGCATCAATTCCACTGTATAATTTATTTGTTATCAGAAGTTATTGGTCTACAGTGTTTAGGAGGTCTTGCAGGTTCACCCTTAAGTAGGAGTATTGTTTTCCCTGTTTTTAAGCAGGCTGGTGTCTGTTCAGGATGTACATATAAATATCTCTTACTTATGCCTAACTCTTCATATAAAGATGTTAACTCTTTTAGCCAGAAGTTAGGTACAGCATCTGGGCTTGGGGTTTTGAATTGGGAGCTTGCTTTTTTTTTTTTTTTTTAACTTTGTTTGAATCTCTTAAATCTCTCTGGCTGGTACTTCATCACATTTCATATCCTGGTACATTCAAACTTCTCATTTCTTCTTTCACTTCTCTCCATTTAGCATATTTGTTATTTTCTATAGGATCTTCATAGATTTCTTCAAAATATATCCATTTCTTCTTTTTTTTATGGCATTTCAATTCTGTTTGCCTTATTCCCCAATTCTCTATAAACGTTTTTTTGGGTCATCAATAAATTGCTTATTTTGTACTTTTCCTTTATATTTATCTGCATATCTTAAGTTTTTCTGCCTCTGCTGACATTTTAGTTAATTATTTTGATAATGCACAACATATCCTGATCTGTTCTAATACTGTGCATTGCTTTTATCACGTCTATCTTTCTGAGTATTTTTGTTGATCTGTTCCCTCTTCTATACTCTTCTAACAGTGACACTTCCTGTCTTAATTGCTTTGTAGTTTTCTCTATTTGATTCTTCCATGATGGCATTTGATTTCTCCCCTTCCTTTCCCTTACGATCCTGCGTTTTTGTGATAAGACTGTATCAGTTATTAATTTAGCTGCACAGTAATATATCCTGTTTACTTCTGTTAAGTCACATGGATCTCTATGGACAGTCCTAATTAATGTGTTCAATTTTTTTTTTATCAAACTTCTAACTTTTTAGGTTTTATTGACTTTCTGTAGTCTGTTTCTTTCATTTATCTTAATACACCTGTCCTTCTCTACTAAATCAAGCACCTGTTTTATTAAATCATTTTCTTCCAAACTGAGGACACATTCTTTTGTCTACATTTCCTAAGGGCATTCTGCGGAAAACTCCCAAGCATCTTCCCATCCATGTTCTCTTCAGTTATGTCATCTGTTGTGCTTTCATATGGGAACTCACTTGCCTATCACTCCACAACATTGACTGCGTCAGAGTTGCCACAGGTCCCTTTTCCTCCCCTTGCTGTGCAGCTCCAACTAAACATTTGTAATCATTTCCTATGGAAGGCTCCAAAGTATCTTCATAAGGCACCTGATCAGATGTTTCTTGCACTGGTTTCTCCTTAATTTGGGGATCCATTGCTCTATCCTGCTGTATTTTTTCTGAATTCGATTTTCTACACTATATCCTTAACTTTGTCGGTACTCCATAACCTCAGTTTCCATTTCTTGACGTTCTCCATTATTAATCCTCTTTTCTACTTTTCCTCTTCCTTTTCTTATTTTTTGTATGCAAACTTTTCCACATCTGGACGCCTTTGCCTGTATTTCTCTTTAAATACCTTTGGTGCTGCTCTTTTTGTATTGATTAGTTTTGCTTTCTCAGGTGCATAAATTGCACACCATATTAAATCTTTTTTTTCCCATGTCCATATTTCTTCTTCCTATGTCTCCTGCTCCTCCTGTTTCTTCTTACTTTGGGGACTCATTCCATCATGCTGTGATGTAACCCGTGTTGGACTTTGTACACTAAATCCTTCACTTTGCAGGCACTCCATAACTTCAAAATCTATTTTTTAACTTCTGCTTTACTAATCTTTTGTTCTACACTCTCTTTTTGTAACCTCGTTTTGTGTGAAATTGTTCATATCAGGATGCCTTTGCCTGTATTTCGTTTTGAATACATTTGGGACTTTCTCCTTTGCATAAATATTCCACCATATCACATCTCTCTCTTTCCTATGTCCATATTTCTTTTTTATACCTTTCAAAACTCTCTACATTTTGCTCTTTATATTTTTGCACTTCCTCAGATGCTTCTTTTTCCAAATGGATCAAGGTTTCTTTGCTATATAATGTTTTTCATAAATCTGTTTTATTTATGAACACACATTTTTATTTGAAGCTTCTGACAGTTTGTCTTGTGGAAATATTTTTCTTTCCTCTAATTTCTCTCAGTCTTTTTGTATACATTTTCTCTTGGAATTCTGGGCTTTTTGCATAATAGTAACTATACATAATTTCTTTCTTATCCTCAATAATCCACTCTAATCATTTTTATGGCTCTTCTTTCGCCTATCAGTTTTTGTGATTTTGTGGACTGCTACTTCCTTCTACAACAGGGGGGCCATCCTGCCCTTGGGCCTGGCCTGTTCCCATTGTAGGAATGTTTCCGTATTTTGCGGATTCTACACTGTAATTTTTTTCCAGTCCTGACACCAGTGCGCCTACCAGGATTGGGCACTTTTTTATCCTGGGTGTTGTGCACCCAGCTATATTTTTTATTTTAACCTACTTCTGCCCATGATATATACTATATAAAATGCAGCCTATATATCAGTGTTGTCTTGGTGAGATTTTGTGAAAAACAGGGTCCACCTCATGAGGGTACTAACTAAGACTTGAGGATGAATACTACTCTCCTTTGCTTGCTGACTTATTATCTGTCCATTTGGATCCCTTTTTTAATTTCTCCAAGTCTTATGGGTTTCTAATACTGTGACGGGAAAGGAACCTATTCCTAAGTCAAAGTACTATTAAAGTTCATGAAATTAGTATTGTTTTAATCTTTGATGTCAGGCAAAAGTGCTCTTTGCAGTACCTGCAATGTGCCCAGTAATAACTCCTTCTGCAATTCTTATGGGGTTGCATGTGTAGCATGTCTAAATACAATTGTAAATTCTTTTTTTATAAGACTTGTTGCTCCTACTACTATTGGAACTGTCTGGGTATGTTTCTTTCACATTGCTCATGTTTCTGCCTACAGGTCCTGATATTTTATGACTTTGTGTCTCTCTGTACGCAAGACACTGTAGTCATTGGGTGTGGTGACTTCAATAAGCAATGCTACTTTTGACTTCTTTTCCTGGACCACTATATCCAGTTTTCTAGCATCTATCTTTTGAACTGTTGGTATTGGGTGATCCCATGTGATATAAACTTCATCATTTTCTATGATGCTTTGTGACTCATGTTTCCAGTGTTTTTCAGCCACTTCAATATCACAATGCTTGCATAATCCCCAGTGAAACAGTCTTGCCACATTATTATGCCTTTCAGTATACAGTCCTTCTGCCATTAGTATGTCACAGCCAACGAGGTGTGCGACTGTTTCCAATTCGGTTTTACAAAATGTACATTTGTCTGTTTCTCCCACATGTTCAATGGACTTTGTAAACCAACATGTACATAGCCCACCGTCTTGGGCTGCCAATATTAACCTTTCATCTCTTGGTCTGAATTTGCCTCTCCTTAACCATTTCTGTGTTCATTCCTAATCAACATATGGTTCTTCCAGAAGTTTTCTATACTTGCAACTATATTTATGCATTTTCCACACTTCTTGCCTTCTCATTTGGTACTTCACCTTATATTTTTTCTTTTTTTTTGCTACCTGATTTTTTTATCTATTTCTGGTATAATTTCCATTCCTGCTTGACGTCGATATGCTTCTGCTAGATTAAGCAGAGAACTCATCTTAGATTTATTCTCCTCATGTTTTAAAACTTTCCCTTCATTTGGGTCTTGTGAGGTCCACAAATATGTGTGGAGTCCCATGATTGCAGATCTATACATGGAATCAGTTTCAAGGAGCCCCATCCCTCCTTCGGAATGGGGAATATATAATCTTGGTATGCACTGATTTTTAAAAATCATTTGGTGAGCATGAAACATCCTTCTTGATTTCCTATCTAATCTATCCAAGACATTTTGAGGCCAGTCAATCACTCCAAAAATTGTAAGTTAGGACAGGAAGAGCAAGTTGGTTTATAGCTTGGATTTTGTTCCTAGATGTCAACCCTTTTTTCAGGATTAATTTACATCTTCTAAAGTATTCCTTACTAAAGTTTTATTTGCATTTGTTCATGTTTTACTGTTGATCCTTCATAAATTCCCAGATATTTATACACTCCCTCTTGCTCAAGTTCTTTTATAGCACATTCTTGTCCCAAATTGATGCTTTCCTGGTGCTGCAAATTTCCTGCTTTAAAGGTTGCTTTTGCACATTTATCAAGACCAAATGGCATTCTTATATCATCTAAAAAAAGTTTTGACAACTTGCAGTTGTGCTTTCAGTTCCTCATCTGATGGGCTATACAGCTTTAAATTATTGACAAAGAGAAGATGAGAAGTCTTTACACTTTTTTGTTTTCTAGGAGTCAGATTATAGCCATGGCCTAATCTGTTAAGTAGACAGCTTAATGGGTTAAAAGCAAAGCAGAATAACAGTGGTGACAGAGTCACCCTGGAATATCCCACTTTGAATTTTTATCCCTGGAATAATAATTTGTCCTTTATCATGGCTTAATTGCAAAGTGGTCTTCCACTGTTTCATGGTTACTGTAATGTAGTCGGTCAGTGTAGGGTGTATCTTATACATTTTTAAGCACTCTTTTACCATGAATGTGGGATACTGTCAAATACTTTTTTGTAGTCAATCCATGCCATACTTAGATTCTTCTCCTTTTACAGTTCTCCACTATCACTTTAACAACAAATTATTCTTTTTTGCATAGAACTTTCTTTTATTGCCCTTTTGTTCTACTGCCATAATTGAGTTTTCTTCTAAATGACTATAAACTCTGTCGGCATCAATTCCAGTGTATAGTTTATATGTCATTGGAAGGAAAGTTATTGTTCTGTAGTATATAGTGGATCCCCACGGCAGATACTTTGATGCACTGTCAGACTTATTTCTTATAAAACCTTTGCCACATATGGTGCTTATACACTATCGTCTGTGGAGTCTTTGATGCACTATCAGACTTCTCTTAACTGTAAAACTCTTCTCACATGTAACACATTTATAAGGTGTCTGCTCATTATGTATACACTGATGAGTTATCATTCGAGTTTTCTGTGTAAAACTCTTGTCACACATTGTGCATTTATAGGGCTTTTGCCCACCATGGGTATACATGTGTCTTGTCATGTGATTCCTCTGTGTAAAAGTCTTGTCACATACTGTGCACTTATAGGGCTTTTGCCCACCATGGATATACATATGTGTTATCATGTGATTCCTCTTTGTAAAACTCATGTCACACACTGGGCATTTGTAGGGTTTTTGTCCAGTATGGATCCTCTGGTGAGCCGCCATACTACTTCTGTATCCAAAACTTTTGTCACACATGGTGCATTGATATGGTTTCTGCCCAGTGTGGATGCTCTGGTGACTTAACAATGATGCTCTGTATATAAAGCTCTTGTCACACATACTGCATTTATAGGATTTCTCACCAGTGTGGATGTTCTGATGACGCAGCATGGTGATCTTATCACTAAAACTCTTGTCACACATGGTGCATTTATAGGGTTTTTCACCAGTGTGGGTGCTCTGATGACTTATCATAGTCCTTTTGTAGCGAAAACTCTCATCACATTCTGGGCATCTGTATGGTTTCTTCCCACTGTGGATACTCTGGTGAGTCACCAAGTGACTCTTCTGCACAAAGCTCTTGCCACAGATTCTGCACAAATATGGTTTCTGCCCCGTGTGAATACTCTGATGACGTGTCATGGAGCTTTTGTCACTAAAACGTTTGTCACACATGGTGCATTTGTAGGGCTTCTTTCCAATATGTACATTCTGATGGATTATCAGCCATCTCTTAGCTGTAAAACTCTTATCACATGTGGCACATTTAAATGGTTTTTGCCCAGTGTGGATGCTCTGGTGACTTAACAATGATGCTTTGTACATAAAGCTCTTGTCACACATACTGCATTTATAGGATTTCTCACCAGTGTGGATGTTCTGATGACGCAACATGGTGATCTTATCACTAAAACTCTTGTCACACATGGTGCATTTATAGGGTTTTTCACCAGTGTGGGTGCTCTGGTGACGCACCATCGTCCTTTTGTAGCGAAAACTCTCATCACACTGTGGACATTTGTATGGTTTCTTCCCACTGTGGATCATCTGGTGAGTCACCAAATGACTCTTCTGCACAAAGCTCTTGCCACAGATTGTGCACGGATATGGTTTCTGCTCCAGGTGAATACTCTGGTGACGTCTCACATTGCTTTTGTCACTAAAACTCTTGTCACACATACTACATTTATATGGCTTCTGCCCTCTGTGAATGCCCTGGTGATTTAACAGAGTGACTTTATATGCAAATCTTTTATCACGTGTAGTACATTTATTGGGTTTCTGCCTTTGTTTAATTTCTTCACGGTGTTTAGGTTTTTTAATATCTTGAGAGATCACACTCTGAATATTGTGATGTTTTCCCATGCTAGCCTTTTCTGTAAAACTCTTGCCATGTGTGGCACGTTTGTATGGTTTCTGTCTATTGCTGATAGTCAGAAGCACTAACAAATGTTTAGGGATTGAGTTCTTGTGATATATGGCATATTTATATAGTTTTTTCTCTCTGTGCAGAAACTGATGTTTTTTCATGTTAGACTTCTCTGTAAATTTTTTGTCATACATGGTGCATTTAAAGGACTGATGCCCAGTAGGAATAATCTTGGTTACTCTTCCATTTTGTTGGTCTGTAAAACCCTTGTCATTTGTGGCACATTTACGCAATTTCTTTCCACTGAGCGCTTGCTCATTTGGTACCAAGGTCTTCTGCTTTTTCCATCTGTGACTAACTCGATCAGTTACGTTGTTACTACAAAATGTTACATTGTTGCTGTGATTAAGCCAGCTGTATGGTGTTTCCCCTGCTTTAGTTTGCAGATGAATTTCTTGTTCAGTTTTTTTGATAAACCTCTCATTACTTTCCTTAGTTTTATCAGTTCTGGTTTCAAACTGCACTGCGTCTTCTCTTGTGACTGAAATCTGATCTGGAAGGATTTGGTCACATTCAGAATCTTGGTGTTTTCCATGGGTTGATTGCAGGCACTGGATCTCAGGGAAATTTCCACTCCTGATGACTAAAAGGGGAAAAAAAAGTCTGATTATAATGAGCCACAGTAGTGAAGATTTGTCCTATTTAAGGATTTACAGTGTGAACAGTATATTAATAGACCTGTAGACATTTTAAATGTATTATAGTAAATAATAAACTGCTGCAAACTATTTCATATATGTATTATCTTATGTCTGATGCCATTGGATATCTATTTCATATATGTATTATCTTATGTCTGATGCCATTGGATATCTCTGAATTCTCTACAAAGTGCACAATAGGTTCCTGTGTATATACTAGGCTGATAGTTACCAGGGTCTTTATAAGCCTAGCCATACAATCCAACCCAACTGTATCCCTATATATCATGGGTGTTATTATTATAAGTGGGTATGTTACTTAGGAAGTTTCTAGAGGTTAAGTGGGAAGGTATGGTAGTTTGGGGTTTACTGTCTACCTCTGTCTTAGAGATTTTGGGGCCTGACCCGGGGTGAATTTCTGATTTCTCATCCATTGATCTAGGTTATGCTTAAATAGAGTTAAGGATGGACTCTGGATGAGGACACATTCCTCATAGCCTCCACAGTTTCACATATGGGTATCACTGGCACCCTTATACACTTAAAGTCTCCACTGGGACAAGAAATAGGTCAGACTTATTACAGAATGAGAGGAACATAAATTTCAAAAGTAATTAGTTTTAAATCAACTTTTTCTTACATGGCAGCTTTAAAAGATTTATCACTCTCAATCAAGTTAGCAGCAAGATATACCTAGAGCACAAATAAATGTCACACTCAGTTTAACATTCTTTGGAAATAGGAGGCATCAGACTTTGCAGGCCAGTTGTTTTATTTAGCTGCAGCGCACTTTTAATATATACAACAACCTCGTTGCTGATAATGACAAAATGCATTTGTCTGATACTGATGCCACTAAGTGCATGAACAGAAAAGACTGAATTCAAGGTTTTTATCTTAAACTGTTAGTTAAGTAAGCAAGCTAACTATGTACGAATATGTTTTTTCAAAAACACTAGTAAACATTTTCCATTTAAGACAGTTACTCAAAGTTTCCCAGTCTGCAAATGGGCACAGGAAATTGAACTGAGAGAAACACAGTAAGGGCTCATTAATATCTTGTACGGTTTAACTCTCTGCTAAGCTGAAGGCTGATGCCTCTGTAGATATAAAAAAAAAATCACAAAATATACTGAGTACCGCAGTAATTAGTTGTAATAAAAATGTGCTTCATATTTTGAAATGACCATTGACATGATTATGTGCAATTCACCTTTGTGACTGACTGCAGCAGGATTCATAAATATCCCTAAAGAATATGTATTGTAATGCACTACCATCAACATAATGCCATGGACCTCTTGTCCTTACTTTGGTTCTTCCTGTCCTATGCTGACCACTGGTGCTACTCCAAACCATATACAAATAACCTCAGATCACCACAATTCAATTTTAAGACTTTTTTTTTCATGTGTGGCTATTATAGCCCTCTCCTCAATGTCCAATACCACACTTACGTCTTGACGGTTGTGTTTATAAAAAAAGTAATCTTCTCCCTTCTGATAAATTTACCCTTTACCTAATTACCCCATTGCCTTTACTGTGTGAAACAAGGTAAGTTACTAGACTCCCCCTGATCAGCTGTATGCATGTGTCTTCAGAGTAAAGATACATCAATGCTGAGAATTCTCTAACAGTTCTGTTCAGGGGAAAATGGAATGACATGTCAATGAAATGGTGGGATTCCAACCTGCAATACTGTTGGCCAAGGTTCAAAAATGGAGTCAGATCACTTGAGGGCTGACTGGGGTATTGAAAGGAAATGAGAGAGGAGAATGGTTTGCGTGATAGTGACTCGGTGAGGAACAGGGGTTGCAATCCTTTGATGCATATGTATGTTCATGACTGTGATTGTGTGGAAGGTGGCAAATCACAGTGGGAGGGTGGGGTTCCAGGTTCCATCCTCAAAGGAGTGTGGATATTCTATAATGTGTGTGTACATTCTGCTAGCTCACATTGGTAGGTGGGGATTTCTATTCCTTGATGTGTGTATATGTTTGTGACAGTGTGGGCATGATGGCAACTCAAAGCAGAAGGGAGGAATTCTAGCCTTGGGTGTGTGTGTGTGTGTGTGTGTGTGTGTGTGTGTGTGTGTGTGTGTGTGTGTGTGTGTGTGTGTGTGTGTGTGTGCGTGTGTGCGTGTGTGCGTGTGTGCGTGTGAGCGTGTGTTTCTCCCCATGACAGTGCCTTACTGTGGGAAGTTGTGGTTCTGTAGGGGGGTTCCCTACCCCACATGAGTATATGCTCATGGCAGTGTGTGTGCATAATGGTAACTTCACAGTGGAAGGAGGGGATCCATCCTCAGCCATGTGTGTATACTGATGATTCTGGGTATGTGTTCACATCATGGAGTAAAGTGGCTAGACTCCTCTTATAAAAGTAAGACATGACATACAGAAGAAACCAGAGATCACCACAATTTAATTTTAAGACAGTCTACGGCGTTTAGGACAGCTTGCAGGTTCGCTCCAAACTAAGAGCACTGTTTTTCCTGTTGTTAACTGGGCTGATGTCTGTTCAGGGTGTGCATATAAATAGTTCTTACTCATGGCTAAATCTTCATGCAAAGATGTTAATACTTTTAGCTAGAAGTTAGGTACTGCATCTGGGCCTGGGGTTTTCCAGTTAGGAGCTTTTCTTAACTTTGTTTCAATCTCTCTGGCCCTTACATCCTTCCGTTTCATAGCCTGTACATTTGAACTTCTTGTTCTTTCTTTTATTTGGGGTCCAAATGGAGAGATAATCAGCAGGCAAAGCAGAGTGGTATTAGCCCTACAACTGGCCACAGGATCAACGCGACCGGCATTCTTAGTGTGCTCGCCACCCACTCTACAGTCTCATAAGTGTGCCGCCAGCCAGCATTAATCCCTACTTCACTCGATGTGTTGCCAACTGGCTTACTGACAGAACCCAGACTGTAAAAGTAGCCAACTCCAAATCCAGCTACAGACAAGTGACAAGTGGAGTACCTCAGGGTTCAGTCCTGGGGCCGCTCTTGTTTGGCATCTACTTCTCTGAAGTACAGGGCAACACTAAGGGACTCTGGCTAACAAAGTGCGCAGATGACTGCAAACTGGGAGCCATTATTGAATCCCCAAATGATTACAGAAACAGATGCTTGGTGCCAGAGCCATGGCCTCAAGCTCAATGCCAAGAAATGTATAGTTATCCCCTTTGGGAAAAAACATATACCTGTGAATTACCACATAGATGGCAGTACATTAAACACCGAATGTTTGATAAGAGACTTAGGGACACAGGTGGACAGTGGTCTCACCTTCGATAACCACATCGCCACAACAGTCAGGAAATACTTCTATGTGGCACACCTCATCACTAAGGGCTTTTCATCCAGAAAAAAGGAGGTCATTGTCCCACTGTACTCATTCCTCATTAGACCCATTATAGAATACAACACCCAGTTTGGTATGTACCACTCAAGACATCTGCAGCAACTGGAAAGGCCGCAGAAATACCTCACTAAAAGAATCACAGGCATAAAGCAGATGCCCTACACTGACCGTCTAAAAAAACTCCACCTATACTCTGTCGCATATCGTCTACTCAAAGGTGATCTCTGCTTAACACACAAGGCCATGTCAAACCCAGAGCTGATGGACATACTCCACTTAAAGAAATCCCAATCCCTCAGAGATGCACTCTCCAGGGATCTATACCTTGTCATCACAATGAACAAAACATGCTGGGGGGATAGGTTCCGGACCCAGAGACTCCCAAGACTCTGGAGTAGACTGCCCATACATGTCAAGCATAGCGCCTCTTTAGCCCTCTTCAAAAGGAACCTTGATGATTGGATGAGAGATAGGAAATTCACCCCGGGGATCAGGTCAGTCGCCCTGCTAGACAGGGGTCCAGGGAAGTAAATACTGTGGGAAGAAATAGCCAGGGAATTGTTATGGCTAGGCTTGTATAGGTCCTAGGGCCAGTACCCTAGTACCAACCTATGAACCTATGGAATGAGAACCTTGAACAACGTTATCAGTGCACATCGGTGACAAAGTGACCCAAGTGTGTTTCCTTTCTCAGCAATCAAGATTCAACCTGGCACATCCTTCACACATCTGTCCTGCAGCACATAGATATTTTGGGAAATACTGTAATCTTTTTGCTGTAAATAACTCCTCCAGTTGTTCAGTGACATGCACAGAAACAGAGTTGTGCCCAACTGCCACCCCCCTTTTTTTCAGACCTTGGCCACCAACTGTAACGAATAGGAATAAAAAAGCAAAATATATATATCTAACAACAATTCTCCTTAGCTCATCCCAGCCACATAGTCTGACAACAAACCAGCTGTAAAACTGAAAATTTATATATATATATATATATATATATATATATATATATATATATATATATATGCATACATACATACATATACACACACACACACATTTTATATATATATATATATATATATATATATATATATATATATATACACACACACACACACACACACACACACACACACACACTTATTTATTCCTTTAGCCTAGCTGCCCAAAGCTTCTAACTTTGCTGTACTGTGTCTGTAACCTCACCTACCAATAGCGATGACTGGCATATATATATTTTTTTTTTTTTACACAACACAATACCTTCACCCGCTACTATTCTCTTCTGTAATTACTATTCCCCTTGCCCATTTGCATCATACCACCAAGTTTACTTAGCTACCAAAGCACCACATGTGCCATGTTTAAATCTCGTAAGCCCCACAACTAGCCTCAGGATCGGAGCAAATGGCATTGTTAGTATACTCGTCACATAAGTGATTTTATTCAGCTGTATTTTGCTGACCACAGTATTCACCTTGTTACTTCCAAATCTCTGCCTTTACAATATTACTAGATCATAGTATTTACTATATCAGTTCTTCATCCCATAATTCGGGAATTAGTTGAATTACAGTAACAATGAAGATATAATTGAGCAATTAGTTTCTCCTCATTCTGTTGTTTTTTGCCATGCATTAATTTCTGGTGGTATTTTTTTCTTCTTCTATCTTTTTGACAAGTCTGTCATTGGTTAAATGCTCATGGTATCGTGTTATGTAGCTGCTATAATCCCAAAGATACAGTGCTAATAATTTTTCTACTGACCCTTTTCTGCAATTATCGTATGTGAAGCCAATTTAATGCTACGCAGAAAGTGCTTGACCATATTTGAGTCTAACTGATGGTTTGCAGATAAGGAATAATCCATTGGTAAAATACAACTTCACTTTAACAGCTTTTATTATTAGAAGTTATTGCCATTTACAGCAGTTATCTTATGTCGCTGCATATGTGAATCGTTCTTCCTCAGTATGCTATGTACACTTGATCTCCCTCTTTTTTCTTCCTGTAAACCTCTACTTGCATTTTTTTCTCTTTACACAGCCACTCTCTAATCCCACAAGAGTACCCCCAGCCTGCCTGAAACAGGAACCTTGAACTAACGTTATCAGTGCACATCTGTGACAAAGTGCCCCAAGTGTGTTTCCTTTCTTAGCAATCAAGATTCAGCCTCAAACATCCTTCCCACATCTGTCCTGCAACACATAGATATTTTGAGAAATATTGTAATCTTTTTGCTGTAAGTAACTCCTCTAATTGTTCAGTGGCAATGCACACAAACAGGGTTGTGCCCCACCTGCTGTCCCCCACCTTTTTTTCATACCTTGGCCCCCAATTGTAACAGATAGGTAAAAAAAAAAGTATATTTCTAACGATTCTCCTTAGCTCATCCCATCACTGGAATGATGTTGAGACATTGGTTCTAATACAGGAAGAAGATCTCTGTGATTTCTCCTGTACTCCACTCCACACCCTAGGATTTCACAAAGTAGGATCTCAGCTCTTCACATATGCTTGTTACTTGACCAATCTGGTCAAACCTTTCGCCTTTTGTATCCTCACTGTCTTTCCTTCTTTCAATGGACGAAGAAATCTGCTCAATTTGTTATAGCTGGACTACTGCAAAGAGCGATTTCTGAATAATTGGGCTTTGACTGCTCTGTTTTTAGCTCTAGACCTCAACAAACTGGAACTGACAGGGAATGTTATTCTGGTTTGCCTAGATAGAAGTCTGGGAGCAGCTGATCCAAGTATATTGTCATGGGGTATGTTTCTGAGATTGAGTAAATTCAAAAAGACATCAGTTTTGCCATGCTTTGACTTCTCTAGTAATTGCTTTGCACTCAGTACTGCACGTTCAGTTAGACCATTTGACTGTGGATATTCAGGACTGCTAGTAACATGTACAAAGTCCCATTCTTCTGCAAATTACTGAAACAACTGACTGGTAAACTGGGTACCATTATCAGAGATAAACTTCTGTGGACTTCCATGGATTAAGAAATGACATCTCAGCTTGGTATTAATAGCAGTGGAAGTTAGGTTAGGTAGTAAATTGATCTCAAGCCAGTTTGAATAAGAGTCTACCAACACTAAGTAACGCTGATTGCTCCACTTGAATATGTGGCTACGGTTGACCAAGGTGGTTCAGGAACATGACTTAGCTGAAGTGGTTCTTTTTGTAAATATGGTTTAGTATTAGAGCACACTTTATCAATGTCTTTTGCTAGAGAAAGCCAAAATACTAGTCCTCTTGCCCTTCTTTAGGTAGCTTCAGAAACTGGGTGACCACAAAGCAAATTCTGAATATATTCTTGTTGTAAGGAAGCAGGAACAACAATTTTAGGACCTTTGAAAATAATGCCATCTTCCATCAACATCTCATCTCTGTGAGGAAAATAAGTTTGCACTTTGGGTGGTACACTAGATTGCTTTGATGGCCATCCAACACTAATGTAGTGGTTGAACTTCTGCAAAATTAGATCAGTCTTTGTATGATCTCTCACCTCATCAAGTCTTGTGATAGAAAAATTACAAACTTCCATGACATTGAAGTCAAAAATTCTCTGCATCAAGCTTTTCCATTGTATTTCTGGGTGATCTGGATAAGGTATCAGACAGATAAAGAAGTTTGCCTTTTGTATAGACCATTTTGCAATTTGAGCATCATTCTTTGTAATCTCACTGAAGCTGAATGCATAGGTTTCTTTAGAATAGTAACAAGATGTAGATGATTAGTTTCAATCTGAATAAGTCAACCATATATATAATCATGATACTTGGAACATGCAAATACAATTGCCAAAAGTTCTTTCTCAATTTGAGCATATTGCAGTTCAGTTTGGGTAAGTGTTCTAGATGCATAGGCTATCGGTCTGCCTTCTTGAAGAATAACTGTGCCAAGACCAAATTTTGAAGCATCGCAATAATGAGTTACTGGCTTGTTGACATCATAGTATCTTAATGCAGGTGGGGAGGCAATTTTCTGCTTAAGGTATTCCAATGCTTTCTGGTGCTGTTCTAACAAAGACCATGTGTGAAGGCTGCCAGCCTAGCCAGATAGAATTGTGCAGTAATTCTGTCATTTGTAAATATGAATGTAAACTACAGGCTTGTTATCTTAAATGTAAAGAAATACTGTTACATGTGGAACTGGAAATAAATGCGACAACAGTGCACTCTACTGACCAAAGTAAAGCATGTGGTGACCCTTTGAAGTAGACAGTGGTGTAGAAAAGTCTAGATGAAGAAATTATTATTATTGTTTTAACCAAGAGTTAAATTGCTAGATTTAAACATGCAAATGTATTTGTATTGCTCTGCTCCTAACCAGCTGCAAAATACCAAACGGAGGTGTAAAAGAATGTAGATGCAGTTTCTGTTGGCCTGGGAATATCAGGAAAGTGTGAAATGATGTAATGTTTATCAGAACTGCAACAGCAATTTAAACAGAGAGAATCAGAAGGCATTAAGCATTTTTGTCTTGATCATCCAAATCAGCACTCTGCCTGTTGTGTTATGTAAATTATGTTAGACATGTGTTTTTTTTAGCACTAGCTAGAATCTAGAAATATTAGACCAAGTGTTTTTCTGTTATGTCAGAACTGTACTACTGAATTATTTAAGTATTTCTGTGTGATTTCTGAACTCTTGACTAGCACTGACTGTGTAGTAGAAAGTATTGTTTTGTGGTTTTAATTATTTATTATTAAATATTTTAAAACCTTTTAACTGTGGATGGTTTGTGTAGAGATAATTTAAGCTCTAGAGTACATTGCATATTTATAGTGATTACTGTACCAAGTCACTCTAATAAGCCTTGACCTGTTTAGTCACATCTACCAATTGGATAATAATATTGCACAGTTGCTGATAAATATTAGTGGGTGGTGGCAGCTGATACTACTGTATAGTCTGGGAGAAAGGGGCACAGCTGGAGAACCTGTGCCAGCCTTCCCCAGGAATGTCTGTGTGGTTGTATAAACTCTTATCTCAAAGTGCATGTGTGTGTGTCAACTACTTGGGCAGGGACATGAAGCACTGGTTGTACAGAGAGGGTGCTAGAGGTATTAGCTTGCCCACTAGGCTGAGATCTGGACCCTATAGTTGTGCCAGTGGGGAGTCTTATTGGGGACCTGGAGAGCAAGAGAACGACCAGCCCCAGACTGACTGTGAACTCTGTGTGCTTTTAAGGGAAATTGCACTTTACTGTGTGTATAACATGTCCTCTCTGGTATTAGTGGTGAGGATTGAGGCTCCTTGATTGCTGGGCCAGGGCACAGGTGTCACATTTTTGGTGGCAGTGGTTGGGATATCCAACTCACATTTGTGTTTGGCAGCGGTGGGATATACAAATCACATATTAATTAGTTGGCAAATACTAATTGGCTTGTAGTGGTATGGGTAGAGTGAATCCTGTAGCTTGTGTACAGTGAGCTTTGAAGGTGTTTTGTATCAGCCATGCAGTGAATACTCAGAGTTCAGATCACAATTGTTTTATTTCTTTTGTTAGCTTAGCTAGTCAGGGTGAGCAGGAAGCATGTCAGCAGAGGAGTATGGAAAGCTGACAAGGAGCCAGCTGGCGGAGATGTGCCAGGCTAGGGGACTGGTGCATGGAAACTTGACTAAGGCAGACCTGATTGCAGCCTTGGTTACAGCTGCATCAGAAAACAGCAAACCAGGAGGACAATCAGACTGGCAGTGGAGATAATTCCCTTGGAGATTGGACAGCTCAACCTTTCTGCAGTGGACTTAAAAATCCAGCTGGAGCTAAAGAGATTTGAGTTGGAGACCAGGCGTGTGGAATTAGAAGCAGCTGAGAGACTGACGTGTCTAGAGAGTGAGGAGAATGAGAAACTGCTACTCCTAGAAGCTGAGGAACAAGAAAAGCAGAGGCAGCATGAGAAGGAAATGCTTACTCTTCGCCAGAGTCATGGAGGTAATGGGGACAGGAGTAACTGGACCCCAAAAGCACAAAAGGTCAGTAAATTTCTTCTGCAGTTTAAAGAGGGGAATCATTTTTATAGTTTCATTCATATGTCTGAGAGGGTATGTAAACAGTATGAAGTGGACCAAGGGCTCTAGGTACGGTTCCATGGTAAAGCTGTAACTGTTCTGTCCAAAATGTCTGACGTTGCATGTTTTGATTATACTGCTGTAAGAAAAATGTATTTTAGAACTGTTTAAGCTAACACCTGAAATGTATAGGAAAATTTTTGTGAACGTAGACACAAGGCAGATGAAAGTGTGTGTGAATATGTTACTGAATTGAGCACTTATTTCCATAGGTGGGTGAGTGGATGTCAGATCACCACATTTTGAAGGGCTGGCATGTCAGGGAGGTGCTGGGCAGACTACAGATGGCAGGGTTGACCATTAAGCCGAGCAAATGTCAGGTGGGTATGGCAAAGGTCTCCTACCTAGGACATAGAGTGGAGAGTGGTAAGATAAGGCCAGAACCTGCCAAAGTGGAAGCCATTCAGGCATGGCCTGCACCTGTTACTAAAAAGCAGATGAGGGCATTTTTAGGAACAGCAGGGTACTACAGAAAGTTCGTCCTCAGTTATAGTACCATAGCTGCTCCCCTCACAGACCTGACAAGGAAGAACAGGCCACATATGGTAGTCAGGACCTCAGCATGTGAGCAGGCATTCCAAAAGCTTAAAGAAGCTTTGGGAGGACCCCCTGTGTTAGCCAGTCCAGATTACAGCAAAGAATTTGTTGTGCAGGTGGATGCTTCAAACCATGGGGTGCGGGCTGTACTTAGCATGATTTCTTCACAGGAGGAAGAGTACCCAGTGGTGTATCTCGGTCGTAGGCTCCAACCGAGGGAGGAATGCTGTACAGCTGTAGAAAAGAAATGTCTAGCCATAGTGTGGGCACTGCAGAAACTTCAGCCTTATCTGTACGGAAGGAAACTCACTGTTATGACAGATCACAACCCCCTAATATGGTTAAACAGAGCCAGCCAGCAAAATGCCAAGTTGCTAAGATGGAGCCTAGGTTTGCAAGCATACATGTCAGTGGAGCACTGCAGAGGGAGTAGCAGTGCCAATGCAGATGGGCTCTCAAGACAGGGAATGGGGTGAGGTACACTCAGATAGGCCTAACCCTCTCAAGCAGCATTTCTCAAGGGTCACTTGAAAAACTAGCTTGAGTTCTCCAGGGGGGAGAAATGTGAAGGCTGCCAGCCAAGCCAGATAGAATTGTGCAGATAATTCTGTCATTTGTAAATATGAATGTAAACTACAGGCTTGTTGTCGTAAATGTAAAGAAATATTGTACACGTGGAACTGGAAATAAATGTGACAACAGTGCACTCTACTGACCACAGTAAAGCATGTGGTGACCCTTTGAAGTAGACAGTGGTGCCAAAAAGTCTAGATGAAGAAATTATTTCTATTGTTTTAACAAAGAGTTAAATTGCTTTATTTAAATATGCAAATGTATTTTTATTGCTCTGCTCCTGACCAGCTGCAAAGTAAAAAAAGGAGGTGTAAAAGAATGTACATGCAGTTTCAGTTGGCCTGGGAACACCAGGAAAGCGAAACATGATGTAATGCTTATCAGAACTGCAATAGCAATTTACACAGAGAGAATCAGAAGGCATTAAGCATTTTTGTCTTGACCATCCAACAGAACTCTGCCTGTTGTCTTATGTAAGTTATCTTAGACTTGTGTTTTCTTTTAGCAATAGCTAGAATCTAGAAAGATTAGACTAAGTGTTTTTCTGTCATGTCAGAACTGTACTACTGAATTATTTTAAGTATTTCTATGTGATCTCCGAACTCTTGACTAGCACTGACTGTATAGTAGAAAGTATTGTCTTGTGGTGTGCCAGCCTTCTCCAGGAGTGTCTGTGTGGTTGTATAAACTCTTATCTCAAAGTGTGTGTGTGTGTGTGTGTGTGTGTGTGTGTGTGTGTGTGTGTGTGTGTGTGTGTGTTTGTCAGCTACTTGGGCAGGGACACGAAGCACTGGTTGGACAGAGAGGGTGCTAGAGGTTTTAGCGTGCCCACTAGGCTGAGATCTGAACCCTATAGCTGTGCCAGTGGGGAGTCTTATTGGGAACCTGGAGAGCAAGGGAGTGACCAGCCCCAGACTGACTGTGATCTCTGTGTGCACTTAAGGGAAATTGTACTTTAATGTGTGTATTTGTTATCCTTTCCTCATATATGAAACACCCTCTCTGGTGTTAGTCATGAGGATTGAGGCTCCTTGATTGCTGGGCCAGGGCACAGGTGTCACACCATGGAACATTTTTATGTGTTAGCTCTCTCAAAAGGTGCTTTCAGCTCACTGAAGTCTGGTATAAACTTGCCTAAATAGTTGACCATACCAAGAAAGCATAGAAATTGAACATTATCCGGTGCTGGCATCTCAAGAATGGCTGCTTGCTTGGATGGGTCTGGTCTCAAACCAGTGCTAGTAAACAAATGACTTACATATATAACTTTTGGTAGTCTGAATTTGTAGTTAAGAGGACTGAGCTTTAAGTTCACTTCATGTGCTCTGTCTAGAACTCTTTTAAGATTTCTGTCATGCTCTGCTTCACCATTGCCTCCAGCTAGTAAACCATCTACTATTATGGCACAAAGATAACCTGAAAAAATTTCCTCCATTGCACACTGAAAGACTTCACTTGCAGAATTTATTCCAAATGGCATCCTGAGGAATCTATATCTTCCAAATGGGGTACTGAATGTAGTCAGTAATGCAGATTTTTGATCAAGCATCACTTGCCAAAATTAACTTTTTGCATCCAAGACAGAAAAAACAGTGGCATTCGGTATTAGAACAGTGACCTCTTTGTATGCACAGGATGATGTGGTCTCTTTAATGCTTTGTTCAAATCTCTTGGGTCAATGCATATTCTGATTTCATCCGAGCCTTTTTTGTGAGCGTCTACCATGGAAGACACCCATTCAGTAGGTTCTGTAACTGGACAAATTGCACCTTGCTGCACCATTTTATCCAACTGAGTTTTGACTTTGCTCTGCATAGCTATTGGAACCTTTCTTGCTGGTCTGACTACTGGACTGAACTCTGGGTCTAA